>NC_037671.1:33571953-33674202 GCF_003255815.1 Theropithecus gelada
TGACTTGGTGTCTGAGGAGTTTTGTCTGCCGCTTGTCCTGCTACAGTATGAGAGGGGTATTGGAATTTTATTTTAGATACCCTGCTGATCTCAAATAAACCAATCATTTTAATTCCTGGGCTTTGAGTTTAGGCAGAACAGGATTTTAATCCTGATAATTATCTCTTAAATCAGTACAATTTCTTAAAATCACTCTTTAAAATCATGAATTCTTAGTAATCTCTTAAAATTGCTAATTCTGAGTAACCTACTCATGTATTTATTAATTTTCCAAATATTTATTGGTGCTGGGAACTGAACATTCAGCAGTTAACAAAAATAATGATTAATTGAGATAATACACCTGGAAGTACTACTTTGCTAGAGCAAAATAACCAGTCCATGATAATGTGACTTTCCCTCAAATTGTCCTATGACAATCAGCAGGTGGAATCATGGGCTTCTTCATAATTTCCATCTCATTCACCACAGACGCTCATGCATCACTAGCAGTGAGAATCCAACATCATAGCCATACCCTTCCCTTTTAAAACTGACCAGGGACTTCCCACAGAGGCATGAAAAATATCAGGTAACCTCTTCTCCCCCACCAATACTAAATACTAAGAGTCTCAGTCTTTACTCTGCTTCACAACTACAAAATATGGTATCTTGTCTCTCCACATGGGGTATCTTATTTCTTTCCATGAAACTACATCGTCAGCCATTCTTCTCACCACTTATGAGTCATTCTGCTCCTTCCCTGCCTCCTCCCCAAGACCAGGGATTAGATCAGACCTTCTTAGCAGATATATCTGCTGGAGACAAGTGATGCTGCCTCATTCTCTATTACTATTGGTTCAAGAAACATGCCAGTGGATGGTTGGGGATTTCCAGGAATGCTTTCCTTTCTTGAAACGCGTAGTGCAAGAAGCTGGAATGCCTTCCCCAAAAACGAAGTAACCTGAACTGAGACTGATGAGGCAGATTCTGGGTTTGAGAACTGTCTGTGGGTACTGCCTCTGAAAAGAGAGATGTACTTCTAAAACGACTCATCTTTCTCTTTATCGAGTGATATTTCCTAGCATGATTATGAGAATATTAGTGCTCAGTAAATCCAAACTCTTCATTCTAACCATTACTTCCTAGTCTTGTAACTACACTGGGGTTTCCAAAATAATTTCCTGGTTGATTTCCCTTCCATCTGTAGCTATACAAGTCTTGTTTTGGTTGGGTGGTTTCACTCTGTACATCCCCTTCCATTCCTTAAGGAAGAATCTTCACTCCCATCAGACAGTACTCCTCTCCCTGCCTGCATCTTTCATTCTTCGTTTCCCTTACATATCGTTTCATTATATTTTCTCTACCCCTTCTACTGTCTTAACTAACCAAACTTGCCCTTTTTAATGAGTGTTACTATCTCATACACATAGAGAGCTCCAATCTTTAATTTTTAGGGTTCATGTAGGTGTGTAAAACATTTTATTATTATTATTATTATTGGAGTGCAGTGGCGAGATCTTGGCCCACTGCAACGTCTGCCTCCCGGGTTCAAGCAATTCTCCTGCCTTAGCCTCCCAAGTAGCTGGGACTACAGGCGTGTGCCACCACACCAAGCTAATTTTTGTATTTTTAGTTAAGACTGGGTTTTGCCACATCAGCCAGGCTGGTCTCGAACTCCTGACTTCAGGTGATCTACCTGTCTCTGCCTCCCAAAGTGCTGGGATTACAGTCATCAGCCACTGCACCTGGCCAGTGTGTAAACCATTTTAACAATTTGGCTCGTGTTTGAAAACCAACAAAGTTATGCTCTTATTGTATTTTATAAACGAATCGATTGCAGTGCTTGTTGCAGTGTGTTATAGCAAGTTTATGTTGGCTTTGAACTCCCAGGAAACAAGATCTACAGATCCTATTTATCCTAATAACGCATAACCTTGAAGAATGATTTGCACAATTGCAGCAGTATTAACTTTTTAATGTTCCCCCAAAGGAATAAATGTCACCTTCTTCAAGTCAGAATATAATTCCCATGTCTCTACCATTACCTCCAAAAGGGGTACAAAAGGTTATTTTCAGAGTTGTTATAAAGATTAAATGAGATAATTGAAAATGGCTAAGCAGACCCCGGAACTATTGATTCTCTTTTCCATCATTGTCCCTGCACGTTCTTCTTATAACCAGCAGGTGGGGAGATGACCCTTAATCAATCTCTTTCTTTTTTCCTTTCAATTGCCTCCCTACCACAGATTTTAGTTTTCTACTAGTGATGGGATCCTAGCATTACAGTAATTTTCTTTTCATTTAGTCCTGGACAGGGACTTTCCAGCTATCTCTGAAAAAGAACAAGGATCCTGATTCACGCTCTACATTCATTAAGCATGCTTGATCTTACTTGAAAAGGGGAGAGTTCTTGGCAATCCACACAGCTATCACCTGTTTCTTTCTACAAATTTCAGGTATTATATCTTTCTCGTACCACATAATCAATAATTTGCCCCTACTCCACCTTTTCACAGAGTCTTGAAACCAGACTAATGCTAGGACTATTGCAGTAGTGTTATTTGCTGGACACAAATGATGTTACTTCACCCAGTGGTTGCATAGGAAGAAAACTGATAAGTAATGGAGATTTTCATAAAGTCCCTTTGTCCAGAAAACTGACCTGCTTCATCTTAAAGCACAGAGACTGGGAACCAGGATAGGTAATCAACCTGGGGATTTGAGAACTCAGTCTTTGGATGCTATCTCTGAAAGATGAAAAGAGGTCTTAAAAAATTCCACATTTTCTCTTTCTACCCATTAGATAGTAGTACTTTGCACAAGTTTGGAAGGACACAAGGCACTCAGTAAAACCAGTCCGCTAGTCTCACCGTCACTTCCCGAGCCTTGATGCTCCTCCTGTACCTATACGACACTTGCCTTACCAACAGATGATTTTGCTGTTTTACATTTGCACATTTCAGTTCATCACCTTCCTAAGAAGTGACTGCTCAGCTTCTAAGGCCTTTCATAAAAACAGGTCCTCTCTGTGCATCTTCTCTTATCCTATACTATTCTTTAATCTAGATGTTGACTCCAGTCAATCTGGGCTTGTCCCTAAATCAACCCACTCCCTGTCCCAGCCCCGCTGCCAGTACTGCTCTCACTCATGCGGTTCTTGATGGTTCCTTCCCCACTGCTGTTCCTCGGAATCATTTCCTCCTCTTCTCTGCTTCAAGTCTTACTTCTGCAAATGAACTATATTTTCAAGTTTTCTCCAAATACTCCAATCTGTATGAATATACCCTTTATCTAATATTCTTGAATTTTGTTACTTTTAAATTACACTCCCTCCTTCCTTCCTTCCTTCCTTCCTCCCTCCCTCCCTTCCTTTCTCTCTCTTTCTCTCTTTCTCTTCTCTCGTTTTCTTTCTCTTCTTTCTTTCTTCTTTCTTTCTTTCTTTCTTTCTTTCTTTCTTTCTTTCTTTCTTTCTTTCTCTCTCTCTCTCTCTCTCTCTCTCTCTCTCTCCCTCCCTCCCTCCCTCCCTCCCTCCCTCCCTTCCTCCCTTCCTTCCTTCCTTCCTTCTTTCCTTCCTTCCTTCCTTTTTTCCGGAGACAGCCTCACTTTGTTGCCCAGGCTGTAGTGCAGTGGCATGATCTCAGCTCACAACAACCTCTGCCTCTTGGGTTCAAGTGATTCTTATGCCTCAGCCTCCCAAGTAGCTGGGATTTCAGACATGCGCCACCACGCCTGGCTAATTTTTTGTATTTTTAGTAGAGATGGGGTTTCACCATGTTGCCCAGGGTGGTCTTGAACTCCTGAGCTCAGGCAATCTGCCTTCCTTGGCCTCCCAAAGTGCTAGGATTACAGGTGTGAGCCACCACCCCCAACCCCCATTTGTATTTTCATTGCAATTTATGTTTATATTTATACTTAATATATTATTTATTAATTCAACAACTATTAACCACTATCTATTTTGAACCAGGCATTTTTCTAGGAACCGAGGAGAGAATAGGGCACAAAGTTTCTGATGTATGGAGTGTGTGCTGTATATATATCTTTTTTTCCTGGTAAATACTGATCTTCATGAGATCTTCATCCTGGAACCTTAGCTCCTACCACACTCTTTGAAACATGGGAGACGTTCAATAGGCATTTGCTCTTTGAATATCATCAGTTATACTCCGTGCTTCTTATAGAAGCATGTGCATATTTTAGTTTGCCTTCCTATAGAAGTCAATGGGCATTTGTCACTCTGTGAAGCCCTCTACCAACTTATTCTAAAGTCAGAAAGGAGGTGAAACCTGCCTTAACATATAGAAAGGAACAGTTTAGTGGCCAAAAAATTTGACAAGAACTGGAACTATATACAGGAAACACCAACCAAATCACAGAACTATTCCTAGAGCCCCCGCTTCCAGTGTCCTTCACTCCGTACTCTCCTTCAGCTTCAATTTAACTACAAAAAACATTCATTAACATGTATGCAAATGTTTCCGATTTTCCAGTCCTTTTCCCTCCTGTGACTTCCAAAGTACCTTAGGGTGCATTCCGCTGTTGTTCTTATTTCTCTTTTCATAACCACAAATACTAAAGCCCCTGGTGAGAGGTCCTAGCACGAGTGTGATAGGCTTGTGGTAGGTCGTCATGAGAAGCTTTCCAGGCATATTCCATAGCACCTGCTAGTTATGCCCAGTAATTTCTTACTGTCCATGTTTTAGATACATTATATTTGTGAGCACTGATGAACCTTTTTTATGATTCTGAATTTTTGATTCCATTGTAAAAATCTTTTTCTATTTCAAGGTCAGGCTAATATTTCCTTCTAGAAGTTTTATTATATTGATTTTTATAGTTAGATATGTTTTCTACTGGAATTAATTTTGTGTATAATGTGAGATAGGTGTCAAATTTCTTTCTTTTTTTTTTTTTTCGATAAGGACATACAACTGATCCAGCAGCATTTACTGACAGGCTGATTCTTTCTGGGTCACTAAGTTGACAATTATTAGATCACAAAAGTGGCACAAAAGAGAACATACTGTATAGTTTAATTTGTATAATGTTATTAAGCATGTTTAGAAATAAATATTAGATTTTGAAGGTGTACTAAGAAGCAATTAAGGGATTGCTATGAAAGTCTGATGGTGAGTTTCTTGGTGGGAAGGGAGAGCAATGTGGACAGGAAGAGGCACGGGAGAGCTTCTGGCTCTGGTCCGGTGTGCTGTTTCTTGATTTGGGTCCATGGATGTTGGCATTGTAATGATCAATTAAGTTGTACATTTGTGCTTTACATGTTTTACTATACGTGTGTTCTATGTCACTATACAATGTTAAAAATGTAACACATTTGGTTTCCTGATCATATCTCAGTAATAAAGAAATATTTATTTATTTATTTATTTATTTGAGACAAAGTCTTGCTCCGTCGCCCAGGCTGGAGTGCAGTGGCGCAATCTCGGCTCACTGCAACCTCTGCCTCCCGGGTTCAATGGATTCTCCTGCCTCAGCCTCCCGAATAGCTGGGATTACAGGCGCCCACCACCACGCCCAGCTAATTTCTGCATTTTTAGTAGAGACAGGGTTTCACCATATTGGTCAGGCTGTTCTCGAACTCCTGACCTTGTGATCTGCCTGCCTCAGCCTTCCAAAGTGTTGAGATTACAAGCGTGAGGCACCGCTCCTGGCCATAATCAATATTTTTAAAATACTATAAATGATGGGCATTATTGAATGTGTTGGGGATGTAGCAGTTAACTGAAAACATAGTGTGATACGTACATCCACTGAAGGGTTATGATGAGAATTAAATGAAGCAAAGTGTCTGGAAGTAGAAAATTCAGTGCCTGGTATCCCGGCCCGCGGGATCGTCGAAGCAGGCCCTGGAAGAGGGGGTGGGAATTTGGGGAACAAGAGACACGAGAAACAGAGACAAGACAGTGCTCTGATCAAGTCTCGTTTAATGGCGGTAATGCAGTGCCTTATATACATTTGGAGGGGCAGGGGTGGGGCCAAGGCGGAAATGATCTCATCGCGGAGGGCGTGGCCAGGTAGGTTTCGGTTTCTCCGGTGGGACGTCATGTTGCGCCTGCGCTGTCAGGTAGTGATTTTCGCGGGCGCGGGAAAAATGGGTGAAGAAGAAGCAGGAAGAGTGCCATCTTTTATGAGATATTAATACAGGGAAAAAGGCAAACCTAGGGAGGAGGTGTGAGGTGGAAATGAATAGAGCTTAGGCGTTAATCGTCAATTATTATTCGCTATGGCCGGGGCACGCAGCTCCGGACAGCCTGGTATAAAATAAACAATAACTCATTATTTTATTTTCCCTTCATTTGTCTGTGCGTAAACCTATGGCAACCAGAGTTGACATAATAGATCTCTCTGACAGTCTCCATCTCTTCTAGAAGAATAGCAGGCAGATAGCAGCAGGATCGCTTTTTATTTGTGCTTTTAATACTATCCAGGCACAGGAATGGAAAACCAGGCATTATATCTCTATCACTCTAAATGCTCAGCTCCTCCAATCCTCACTGCACATTTTGCTTTACTCTACAAATACTCTTTATTTGGTAACTACTTACGTCCTAATTTATTCCACAAAGGAACTTTTCAGCCTTTCTTATCAACACCTAATTTACTCATCCTGTTCTCCTGCAACTTCTCTCCAAGACTTTATATAAGCCCTTCTGGTCAGATGTATCTGCTGGAGATAAGTGATGTTGTTTCAGTCTTTATCCCTATTGGTTATAGGGATAAACAGCAACAACTATTTGTGAAGGGACGGGGATTTCCAGTAAATTTCTCTCTTTTTTTTCTGCAATATGTCTCAACCAGAAGGAAAGAACCAACACACCGATGAATAGGAAGATTGATCCCTTTGGGTGTTACCTACAAAAGGAAAGAAAATATATTCCTTCTAAAAGACCTTCTGTTCCTCCCTTATTCATCAAATACCAGTTCTAATGCACATCTGGAAACCTAAAAGGAGCATGGTATTCCCATCATCCATTCCTGTTGTCACCACACTGATCTCTGTGTCCAATCCCTCACAACTAACCTTGGATTGTAAAAGGTTTGCTACTCGATATTTTTTCCTGCGTCCATCCACTTCTTTCTAAAAGATATAACATCTTTGCCAAATTTTCAATGCCTTTCTTAGCGTACTTCAGCTCTGCACATCCACTCTGATCTTCCAGCATTATTTATGGGGGCTTTTCAATTCTTGTCTAACAGACTCCGCTCTATCTCTATTTCCATTTCCTGACTCCTGCTTCCTGCACACACGTAATTGATGATAGTTCCTGTTCCCCAGCGAGTCTCTAGCCTAACTGAAACATAATTCCTCTGTGCTGTGAATTTCACTGCCTCTGGAACTCACGTCTATACAAATGCTTCCTTCTTGTTGTAAATATAAGTTTATTACTAATTTTAACCATTTTTGTTTAAAAATTTTTCTCTTAAAAATTAATGACCCCAAACTGTGTTTGATTGTTTTTTATAGATATGTCTGTTGTAGATCTTGTGACATTTTTATGTGAATTTTTTTTCTTTTTTCTTTTTGAGACCAAGTCTTCCTCTGTCACCCAGGTTGAAGTGCAGTGGTGTGATCTCGGCTCACTGCAAGCTCCACCTCCTGGGTTCAAGCCATTCTCCTGCCTCAGTCTCCCGAGTAGCCGGGACTACAGGCGCCTGCCACCACGCCAGGCTAATTTTTTTGTATTTTTAGTAGAGACGTAGTTTCACTGTGTTAGCCAGGATGATCCCGATCTCCTGACTTCGTAATCTGCCCGCCTCGGCCTCCCAAAGTGCTGGGATTACAGGTGTGAGCGACTGCGCCTGGCCCCATTTTTATATGAATTTTTTATGTCTGTCACTGCAATGCACTCTTTTGTCTGTGTAGGATCTACTTAAAAGTAGGATCTGATTCGTGTGAATCTTTGTATCCCCAGCACTAGAAGAATCTTTTGCACAAAGGAAGCACTGAACACACTTTTTGTGATTGAATATCCCCATCTAGATTGCATGTGTATGTGCATGTGCATATGGTGGATGCTCAGTTAAAATTTACCAAATGTTATGTGCGGCAAAAGATATGAGAGATATTAAGAATACTTTTTCTGACTGAGGATTTATATATGGAAATATGTGAAGGAAGGACAATTCCTTCTACAAAATTCTTTTCACCAAATTACCACTGACTGTTACCACCCTGTGTGGCTCCCACAACAGCTTCTCTTATGAGAAGCAGATAAACCACATCTTTGTAGAAAACAAGAGGATGAACTGACTAGTGAACAAGGGGTTAAATGGCTCCCAAATCACGTTCTCAGTGATGCCCACCAGTCCTCATTTCATAATTTAATTACCAGTTACAAAAGATCTGGATGCCGGATGTTTGGGTCTTCTGGAACTCTCTCCTGCTCTTCTGGTATATCCACAAACAGTCTTGTCAAAACTGGATCCTGATACTTTATACAATTACCTGCTTCAGGACCTCTTGAGATTCACTTCTCATTTCCTCATTTCCTCACCAAATGCTGGAGTCCATTGAGTGAGAAGGGGCTAGCCTCAGCCATGTGTTTACTTTGGAGGCCTAGTCAAGAGCTTTTCTAGAATATCCTGTGGGAATCAGTGGCCTTGCCCCAATATTTTCCCATTATATTCTTTTTTATTATTATTATACTTTAAGTTCTAGGGTACATGTGCACAATGTGCAGGCTTGTTACATGTGTATACATGTGCCATGTTGGTGTGCTGCACCCATTAACTCATCATTTACATTAGGTATATCTCCTAATGCTATCCCTCGCCCCTCCCCTCTCCCCACAATAGGACCCGGTGTGTCATGTTCCCTTTCCTGGGTCCAAGTGATCTCATTGTTCAATTCCCACCTATAAGTGAGAACATGCGGTGCTGGTTTTCTCTTATTGCGATAGTTTGCTGAGGATGATGGTTTCCAGCTGCATCCATGTCCCTACAAAGGACATGAACTCATCCTTTTTTTATGGCTACATAGTATTCCATGGTGTATATATGCCACATTTTCTTAATCCAGTCTGTCAGTGGTGGACATATGGGTTGATTCCAAGTCTTTGCTATTGTGAATAGTGCCGCAATAAACATACGTGTGCATGTGTCTTTATAGCAGCATGATTTATAATCCTTTGGGTATATCCCCAGTAATGGGATGGCTGGGTCAAATGGTATGTCTAGTTCTAGATCCTTGAGGAATCACCACACTGTTTTCCACAATGGTTGAACTAGTTTACAGTCCCACCAACAGCATAAAAGTGTTCCTATTTCTCCACATCCTCTCCAGCACCTGTTGTTTCCTGATTGTTTAATGATTGCCATTCCAACTGGTGTGAGATGGTATCTCATTGTGGTTTTGGTTTGTACTTCTCTGATGACAAGTGATGATGAGCATTTTTTCATGTGTCTGATGGCTATAAGAATGTCTTCTTTTGAGAAGTATCTGTTCATACCCTTTGCCCACTTTTTGATGGGGTTGTTTGTTTTTTCTTGTAAATTTGATTGAGTTCTTTGTAGGTTCTGGATATTAGCTCTTTGTCAGATGAGTAGATTGCAAACATTTTCTCCCATTCTGTAGGTTGCCTGTTCACTCTGATTGTCTTGGATTCTTTCTTAGGATTGTTGTGGCAATGCAGGGTCTTTTTTGGTTCCATATGAACCGTAAAGCAGTTTTTTCCAATTCTGTGAAGAAACTCATTGGCAGCTTAATGGGGATGGCATTGAATCTATAAATGACCTTGGGCGTATGGCCATTTTCACGATATTGATTCTTCCTATCCACGAGCATGGTATGTTCTTCCATTTGTTTGTGTCCTCTTTTATTTCACTGAGCAGTGGTTTGTAGTTCTCCTTGAAGAGGTCCTTTACATTCCTTGTAAGTTGGATTCCTAGGTATTTTATTCTCTTTGAAGCAATTGTGAATGGAAGTTCATTCATGATTTGGCTCTCTGTTTTTTTGTTACTGGTGTATAAGAATGCTTGTGATTTTTGCACATTGATTTTGTATCCTGAGACTTTGCTGAAGTTGCTTATCAGCTTAAGGAGATTTTGGGCAGAGATGATGGGGTTTTCTAAATATACAATCATGTCATCTGCAAACAGGGACAATTTGACTTCTTCTTTTCCTAACTGAATAGCCTTTATTTCTTTCTCTTGCCTGATTGCCCTAGCCAGAACTTCCAACACTATGTTGAGTAGGAGTGGCGAGATGGCATCCCTGTCTTGTGCTAGTTTTCAAAGGGAATGCTTCCAGTTTTTGCCCATTCAGTATGATATTGGCTGTGGGTTTGTCACAAATAGCTCTTATTATTTGGAGATACGTTCCATCAATACCGAATTTATTGAGAGTTTTTAGCATGAAGGGTTGTTGAATTTTGTCAAAGGCCTTTTCTGCATCTGTGGAGATAATCATGTGGTTTTTGTCTTTGGTCCTGTTTATATGCTGGATTACATTTATTGATTTGTGTATGTTGAACCAGCCTTGCATCCCAGGGATGAAGCCCACTTGATCATGGTGGATAAGCTTTCTGATGTGCTGCTGGATTCGGTTTGCCAGTATTTTATTGAGGATTTTTGCATAGATGTTCATCAGGGATATTGGTCTAAAATTCTCTTTTTTTGTTGTGTCTCTGCCAGGCTTTGGTATCAGGATGATGTTGGCCTCGTAAAATGAGTTAGGGAGGATTCCCTCTTTTTCTATTGATTGGAATAGTTTCAGAAGGAATGGTACCAGCTCCTCCTTGTACCTCTGGTAGAATGCAGCTGTGAATCCATCTGGTCCTGGACTTTTTTTGGTTGGTAGGCTATTAATTATTGCCTCAATTTCAGAGCCTGCTATTGGTCTATTCAGGGATTCAACTTCTTCCCGGTTTAGTCTTGGGAGAGTGTAAGTGTCCAGGAAATTATCCCTTTCTTCTAGGTTTTCTAGTTTATTTGCGTAGAGGTGTTTATAGTATTCTCTGATGGTAGTTTGTATTTCTGTGGGGTCGGTGGTGATATCCTCTTTATCATTTTTTGTTGCATCTATTTGATTCTTCTCTCTTTTCTATTTCATTCTTCTCTCTTTTCTTCTTTATTAGTCTTGCTAGTGGTCTATTGATTTTGTTGATCCTTTCAAAAAACCAACTCCTGGATTCATTGATTTTTTGGAGGGTTTTTTGTCTCTCTATCTCTTTCAGTTCTGCTCTGATGTTAGTTATTCTTGCCTTCTGCTAGCTTTTGAATGTGTTTGCTCTTGCTTCTCTGGTTCTTTTTTTTTTTTTTTTTTTTTTTTTTTTTTGAGACGGAGTCTCGCTCTGTCACCCGGGCTGGAGTGCAGTGGCCGGATCTCAGCTCACTGCAAGCTCCGCCTCCCGGGTTTACGCCATTCTCCTGCCTCAGCCTCCTGAGTGGCTGGGACTACAGGCGCCCGCCACCTCGCCCGGCTAGTTTTTTGTATTTTTTTTTAGTAGAGACGGGGTTTCACGGTATTAGCCAGGATGGTCTCGATCTCCTGACCTCGTGATCCGCCCGTCTCGGCCTCCCAAAGTGCTGGGATTACAGGTCTCTGGTTCTTTTAATTGTGATGTTAGAGTGTCAATTTTAGATTTTTCCAGCTTTCTCTTGTGGGCATTTAGTGCTACAAATTTCCCACTACACACTGCTTTAAATGTGTCCCAGAGATTCTAGTATGTTGTATCTTTGTTCTCATTGGTTTCAAAGAACATCTTTATTTCTGCTTTCATTTTGTTATGTACACAGGAGCAGGTTGTTCAGTTTCCAAGTAGTTGAGCAGTTTTGATTGAGTTTCTTAGTCCTGATTTCTAGTTTGATTGTCCTGTGGTCTGAGAGACAGTTTGTTATAATTTCTGTTCTTTCACATTTGCTGAGGAGTGCTTTACTTCCAATTATGTGGTCAATTTTGGAATAAGTGCGATGTGGTGCTGAGAAGAATGTATATTGTGTTGATTTGGGTTGGAGAGTTCTGTAGATGTCTATTAGGTCTGCTTGGTGCAGAGATGAGTTCAATTCCTGGATATCCTTGTTAACTTTCTGTCTCGTTGATCTGTCTAATGTTGACAGTGGGGTGTTGAAGTCTCCCATTATTATTGTATGGGAGTCTAAGTCTCTTTGTAAGTCTCTAAGGACTTGCTTTATGAATCTGGGTGCTCCTGTATTGGGTGCATATACATTTAGGATAGTTAGCTCTTCCTGATGAATTGATCCCTTTACCATTATGTAATGGCCTTCTTTGTCTCTTTTGATCTTTGATGGTTTAAAGTCTGTTTTATGAGAGACTGGGATTGCAACCCCTGCATTTTTTTGTTCTCCATTTGCTTGGTAGATCTTCCTCCATCCCTTTATTTTGAGCCTATGTGTGTCTCAGCATGTGAGATGGGTCTTCTGAATACAGCAAACTGATGGGTCTTGACTCTTTATCTAATTTGCCAGTCTGTGTCTTTTAATTGGACCATTTAGTCCATTTACATTTAAGGTTAATATTGTTATGTGTGAACTTGATCCTGTCATTATGATATTAACTGGTCATTTTGCTTATTAGTTGATGCAGTTTCTTTCTAGCATGGATGGTCTTTACATTTTGGCATGTTTTTGCAATGGCTGGTACTGGCTGTTCCTTTCCATGTTTAGTGCTTCCTTCAGGGTCTCTTGTAAGGCAGGCCTGGTGGTGACAAAATCTCTAAGCATTTGCTTATCTGTAAAGGATTTTATTTCTCCTTCACTTATGAAACTTAGTTTGGCTGGATATGAAATTCTGGGTTGAAAATTCTTTTCTTTAAGAATGTTGAATATTGGCCCCCACTCTCTTCTGGCTTGGAGAGTTTCTGCCAAGAAATCTGCTGTTAGTCTGATGGGCTTCCCTTTGTGGGTAACCTGACCTTTCTCTCTGGCTGCCCTTAACATTTTTTCCTTCATTTCAGCTTTGGTGAATCTGACAATTATGTGTCTTAGAGTTGCTCTTCTCGAGGAGTATCTTTGTGGCGTTCTCTGTATTTCTTCAGTTTGAATGTTGGCCTGCCCTACTAGGTTGGGGAAGTTCTCCTGGATGATATCCTGAAGAGTGTTTTCCAACTTGGTTCCATTTTCCCCCTCACTTTCAGGCACCCCAATCAGATGTAGAGTTGGTCTTTTCACATAATCCCATACTTCTTGAAGGCTTTTTTCATTTCTTTTTCCTCAGTTTTCTTTAGACTTCTCTTCTTGCTTCATTTCCTTCATTTGATCCTCAATCACTGATACTCTGTCTTCCAGTACTGAAACTTGTGCATTTGTCACTTATTTCTTGTGTCGTGGTTTTTATCTCTGTCAGTTCATTTATGGTCTTCTCTGCATTGATTATTCTGGTTATCGATTCTTCCATTCTTTTTTCAAGGTTTTTAGTTTCTTTGCACTGGGTATGTAATTCCTCTTGTAGCTCTGAGAAGTTTGATGGACTGAAGCCTTCTTCTCTCAACTCGTCAAAGTCATTCTCTGTCCAGCTTTGATCTGTTGCTGGCGATGAGCTGCATTCTTTTGGAGGGGGAGATGCGCTCTTATTTTTTGAATTTCCAGCTTTTCTGCACTGCTTTTTCCCCATCTTTGTGGTTTTATCTGCCTTTGGTCTTTAATGATGGTGACGTACTGATGGGGTTTTGGTGTGGGTGTGCTTTCTGTTTGTTAGTTTTCCTTCTAACAGTCAGGACCCTCAGCTGTAGGTCTGTTGGAGATTGCTTGAGGTCCACTCCAGACTGTTTGCCTGGGTATCAGCAGCAGAGGCTGCAGAAGACAGAATATTGCTGTACAGCGAGTGTACCTGACTGATTCTTGCTTTGGAAACTTCGTCTCAGGGGTGTACCCCACCGTGTAAGGTGTGGGGTGTTGGTCTGCCCCTAGTAGGGGATGTCTCCCAGTTAGGCTACTCAGGGATCAGGGACCCACTTGAGCAGGCAGTCTGTCCCTTCTCAGATCTCAACCTCCGTGTTGGGAGATCCACTGCTGTCTTCAAAGCTGTCAGACAGGGTCGTTTGCATCTGCAGAGGTTTCTGCTGCTTTTTTTATTTGTTTGTTTAGCTATGCCCTGTCCCCAGAGGTGGAGTCTACAGAGACAGGCAGGCCTCCTTGAGCTGCTGTGAGCTCCACCCTGTTCGAGCTTTCCAGAGGCTTTGCTTACCTACTTAAGCCTCAGCAATGGTGGGCGCCCATTGCTTTGCTGCTGCCTTGCCGTTAGAACGCAGACTGCTCTGCTAGCAATGAGGGAGGCTCTGTGGGCATGGGACCCTCCCAGCCAGGTGTACGATATAATCTCCTTGTGTGCCCTTTGCTGAGACCCTTGGTAAAGTGCAGTATTGTGGTGGGAGTTACCCGATTTTCCAGGTGTTGTGTGTCTCAGTTCCCCTGGCTAGGAAAAGGGATTCCCTTCTCCCTTGCACTTCCCAGGTGAGGTGATGCCTCACCCTGCTTCAGCTCTGGCTGGTTGGGCTGCAGCAGCTGACCAGCACTGATTGTCTGGCACTCCCTAGTGAGATGAACCCAGTACCTCAGTTGAAAATGCAGAAATTACCTGTCTTCTGTGTGGCTCGTGCTGGGAGTTGGAGACTGGAGCTGTTCCTATTTGGCCATCTTGCTCCACCCCTGTGTGTTGATTTTATATGCTGCAACTTTACTGTATTCATTTATTAGTGCATATTATTACCACAGCACAATTAACATAAGGTCTAGAAAGAGAAATAAAAAGAAAATTCTTTGTACTTGCAATATTCGTACAAAGGCCTATGGGAATTCTAGTTGTTCTCTCTATAACTACACGATGGCAAGCATTCTGTTATAAAACAGCTGAGTCAAAGAATGACATTTGGAAATTGAAGAAGTCCTGACAACTGACCTAGATAGTGTCATTAAGGGAGGAGACCACCCCTCATATTGTCTTATGCCCCATTTCTGCCTCCAAAGAAAGAAGAAGTAAAAACTAAAAGGTAGAAATGAAATCCACAGGCAGACAGCCCGGCACTGCCCCTGGGCCTGGTATTTAAAAATCGACCCCTGACCTAATCGGTTCTGTTATCTATAGATTACAGACATTGTATAGAAATGCACTGTGAAAATCCCTATCTTGTTTTGTTCCGATCTAATTACCGGTACACACAGCCCCCAGTCATGTACCCCCCTGCTTGCTCAATCAATCACGACCCTCTCACGTACACCCCTTTAGAGTTGTGAGCCCTGAAAAGGGACAGAAATTGCTTACTTGGGGAGCTTGGCTCTTGAGACAGAAGTCTTGCCAATGCCCCCTGCAGAATAAACCCCTTCCTTCTTTAACTCGGTGTCTGAGGAGCTTTGTTTGCTGCTCATCCTGCTACAATGGTGTAATGATTGGCACTACCAAAGTTCCTTAATGGAGGACATTGCTGAGATCTTACTGGAAAGGGTCCTGTCAAGTGTGATGAATACGAATAAGACCTTTAAATGGCAAAGTTTTCTGTTCAGGGTACGTATCTTCCATGCTAAGAAGAAACTGGTTCTGTTTATCCATTTATTGCTAGTATCATTTTTTCTTTAGCTATAAGGATTAGTAACCTGCTTTTTACTTTAAATTCCAGATTAGTGTTAGTTGCTTTCTGAAAACTCCTGAGAACATTTTGAAACTACTTGGACAAGTGGCAGACATTTTGTGATAACTAAGGCTTGCTGAGAGCCAAAAGAGCCTATTTTTCCAAAATGTGTTGCAAGCTTTCAGGCTTACTACAAGAGAGCCCCATTCTGTGACAATCGGTAGGACTCAAGACCTTCCATAATCTTACCAATGTCAATCCGCCTGTTGTTCAACAAAGGTCTGTGCTTCTGATTTTACCTGTTTAGTCCTGGGAATGTTGGGATTTATTTCCCCCAAAACCAAACAGATGGTTTTATGTATCAAGGCCGGAGACCATGGAACTTCCACACTAAAAACCACTTTCTTCCAGAAACCAATTTAATTGCCATTTCTTTAGGAAATAAGCTCTTGTATTTGACACCTCTCACACACAGCAGAGTTGAGAGGATTCTTCTCTTGTTTTCAGTGCAAAATTCAGCCTAGAGATCACCTGTATGATTGATGGTTTAGCGACGGTTGCTACATTGTTTAGCCTGAACTATCCTTATATTGAATATTGAAAGAAAGTGTGAGATACATAATTTAAAGAAGCACATCTGCTGTAGTTTAAGAGTGTCCCCTTTAAAATTCAGGTAGGGCTCCTCATTCATGACTGCGATTAAGGCCCTTGTAAAAAATGCTTCACACAGTTTTTAGCTTCTTGCCCTTCCACCTTCTACCATGTGAGTATACAGCGTTCATCCCCTCTGGAGGATGCAAGGCACTATCTTGGAAGTGGAGACCATGCCCTTTGCCAGACATTGAACCTGCTGGTGCCTTAATCTTGAACGTCTCAGCCTCCATGTGCTCTTTATAAATTACCCGGTCTACCATATTTTATCACAGCACAAATGAACTAAAACAACATCTTTGTTACTCATAAATGTATGAAACATACAGAATTTAGTTCTTTGCCATTGATCATCTTTTTATATATAAATTTGTATGATTTATAAACAGTGTGTCAAATTTATATAAACAAGTTTTGAAAGTTTCTCTTTAACTATATTTTAGTACATTCTTGATGTAGAATTACTTACTTTTTCCTCCGCTTTTATCCTGTAATGCTAAGGTGAACCTTAGCTTCCTTTCCTAAATTACTACATCACAATTAGTTAATTAGTAAATTACAATTTCCTGTTATCAAATTAAATGTGATATTCTCCTGGTTGCAATTGCACAATAGTCAATAGTACTGAATGATCACTGTAGTGTAGGAACACTGTTTATTCTCAAATCCAGGGACAATAGTGACTTCCACCCAACCTCTCCAAGAAATCTTTAACTTCCCACGTTAACAGAAATATATTTTTCCAAAGTAAACGAGACACTATTTTTATTCTATTCTGAAATGATCAAACTTGCACTACTTAGTGCTGAGAAATTGGAAATAATGATTGAGAGTAATAGAGTGGAGTTAGGAATGTTGAGGCTGTTGTTGTCTTTAATAAGAAGTAGATTTGTGCAGGAGCATTGGAAGTCCTTATGTAATATAAAGGCAAATTGTGTCATTTCCAGAGGAGAGTAACCATGGTGATGAGGGGAATCTTTTGAAGGAACTAGAATTGCTACACAGTATCTACCCCAAAGTCTATAAAATGTTGCCATTCATTAAAAGAAGTAGTCTTGCTGATTTGCACAGCCATGAATTAAAGTGATAAAAATAATTTGAGTATAAGGGACATAATTCTCTTTAGAAATTGAATGTGAGGTAGTATAAAACAACGGCAGAACTTGAGAGTGATGGAATCACATATATAATAACTTGGTTCAATAGAGTTGACAGAACAACTCTGCCTTAAAATAATTAATATTTTATGTGAAGAGTGTTCAATCTCTTACTCCTGGTTCCCATTGTGACTTCCTCATTTGTTAGAGGTTATGGCCCTTTACTACTCCATTTCTCTTGTTTTATTGTAAGGGAAGATATAAGATGACTTTGATAGCCAGACGCGGTGACTCACGCCTGTAATCCCAGCACTTTGGGAGGCCGAGTTACTATTTACTAGCCTTGCATCCTTGCAAAAGTTGTTTAATCTCCATCATTTTATTCTTCCACTTGTAGGGATGAAAAGGGTATTTCCCTCACTCAGCTAATGTGAGAATTGAATAAAAATATGATGTATGGAAAGCTCTTGGTACAATTCTGAGTACAAAGCAAAATGCTCAAAAATTGCTCAAGAAATTTTCGTCATTTTTATTGCACCATGATGAGTATCCCATCCCTAGAAACACTAAGGCACATAAGGATTGAGTCCCTGTCATAACTGTGTTAGGGTGTGAATTAATGCAGAACTTTATCTGTATAGTTGCACTCTGAAGTCCACTCTGAATCTTAGATGCTACATTTATATAAATATAAAGCATAATAACTATCTGAATGTAGAATTATATGTTTAAAATTACATTATCACATCAACTGATGTAATTCATAGATTTTCCCTAGGGTTCTGTTTCCTGAACATTCTGTAATGTATTAGTTAGCAAAGTCTTTTTTTTTTTTTTTTCTTTTTTGAAACTGAGTCTCACTCTATTGACCAGACTGGAGTGCAGTGGTGTGTTCCTGACTCACTGCAACCTCCACCTCCCGGGAATCAAGCAATTCTCATGCGTCAGCCTCCTGAGTAGCTGGGATTACAGGCATGCACCACCATGCCCAGCAGATTTTTGTATTTTTTTAAGTAAAGACGAGGTTTCACCATGTTGGCCAGGCTGGTCTCTAACTCCTGACCTCAGGTGATCCGCCCACCTCGGCCTCCCAAAGTGCTGGGATTACAGGCATCACCCACCGCGTCCTGACAGCAAAGTCTTCTTATATATTCCCTTATGACAAAACAACAGAAGCGTAATAGTAAAGGGCCATAGCCTCAATCAAATGAGGAAATCCTAATGGGAACCAGGAATGAGGGACTGAACACTCTTCACATCAAATATTAATTATTTTAGAACAGAGTTGTTCTGTCAACAGCTGACGTTGAGTCCTTGATTGATCTGTCAGACCCCTGAATACTTGGATTGCACTGTTGACCTTATCACATTGTTAGGGTAAGTGCTATACAAAGGCACCTTCAGACCCTCCATTGCACATGGGTGGCCCCTATTAGCCCCTTGCCTGTGTGTGTTCTGGAGGTGCCACTAAACTTGGGGACAGCATCAGGAGACAAACTTGAGAAAACCCTTTTTAATCAGATTAAATTATTAACTAACTTTCAACTTCCTTTAACTTATTAGAGACATCTCTACCTGTAAATAGGTACAGATTACACTCTCTAGTCAACAGCTGTCATTCTGTCATATCATCAGATACCCGGGGCTGCCGCTCCTTGAAGCGTCCACAGAATCACAGCATTTTCCAGTATTGAAAGACCTGAAAGATTGCAGTGCCTTCATGTCAACTGTGAGACATGAAGTAATTTTCCCAAATCTACAACATTAAGATATAGTGCAATAAGGACCAGATAAAAGGTCTCCTGATTTGCAGCCATGTTCTCTCTATATTCTTTACTCCTAAACACACTCACACACTCACTCCTGCAAATACTTCTGTTGTCAAGTGGGAAATGAATGCTCTTACAAGGCTCCAACTTGTGAACACATCATTGACCAGCACAGAGCTGGCTAAAAATAGCGCCCCAATTAAAGTGTTTTACACGCAACTGCTTCAAATCTTTCAGGTACTAAATTAAAACAATCCTTTAAAGAAGGAAATTCTGTTTCAGAAGAGGACCTTCATACTGAATCTCTGACCAGCGACTGATGATGCTATTGAACTCAGATGCTGATTGGTTCTCCCATACGAGACTACCCAATCCAGGAGCAAGGAAATCAGTAAGTTCCTTCCTATAATTTGGAATGTGGGTGGAGGGGGGTCATAGTTCTCCCTGAGTGAGACTTGTCTGCTCCTCTGGACCCTGGTCCTGTCCTGTTCTCCAGCATGGTGTGTCTGAAGCTCCCTGGAGGCTCCTGCATGGCAGCTCTGACAGTGACACTGATGGTGCTGAGCTCCCCACTGGCTTTGGCTGGGGACACCCGACGTAAGTGCACATTGCAGGTGCTGAGCTACTATGGGGTGGGGAAAATAGGGAGTTTTGTTAACATTGTGCCCAGGCCGTGTCCCTTAAGAAATTGTGATGTTTTCTTCAGAGATTGCTCATCTTTATCACGGGATCCCCAATTTTTTCTTCCACAAAAGGAGCTTGGCTACTTGCCCTCTCCATGAGACTGTGTAAGGGGCCTCCATACAGGTCATTTCTACTAAAATCTCCACCAATAAAACCTTTGCATCACATTTCCTCAGGGTCCTTAGAGGATTTAGAAATAAAGATGCTACAATAAATTCCACATACAGCACTTCCCTTTATTATGTTAACTTATGTCAGACAAAATGAGGTTCTTACTGAAAATTTTGTGGGAGTCAAGGGAATTCAAAGGAACTCTCCTAGACGATCCTGGGTTATGTCCTCCACAGGACCTTTGGTGTTGGCCCCTCTTCCTCATATGTGAGGATGGACCCAGTGGCCTCCTCATTATCTCTTTCTTTTTTTTTTTTTTCTGAACTCCAATGTTTATAAAGCCTGTATCCCTGTAGTGTATGTAGGTTCTCCGACAGAAGTTATACTTAGTGCTCTTTCTTTCTGATGGGGAAAAATCCCTGGAACTGAAGCTGAGATCTTTCAGTACTTGGAGTCACCTTGCAGATACAGAGCATTTATGATTGGTGCCTAAAGAACTTAAGGCATCCTCTGAAAAACTGGCCCAGGTTAGTGTTTATTATGAATCTTTTTTAACCTTTCTATGCTTGTTTCTCCTACATCTCCTACATGAACTAACTGGACATGACAGAAGAGATTTAACTAACGTAGTATAAATTATATGAAATTCTAGTTTTGTAAGTCAAAAATAATGAAATATCAGAAATTTCCTAAGGTTCAAACTATATACTCTGAGTGGAGTTACCGAGACAATGTGGACATTGTCCACATCTCATAGGGTTGAAAGTCAATGAGCAAAGTCCTGGGAACTCATTGTCTTACTGGTGTCTTGTACTAAATTTCATGGGTTCACCCATCATGCTCTCAGCTTTCCTTAATTAGCCATGTGTACTTACCTCTTCCTCCAGTTTCTCTCTATTTTTGCCCATTTATGTTGTCATCATTTCCAGAAATCTCTAAAGCTTGCACAGATCTGTAGCACTATGAGATCCATTGAAAGAGATAATTTTTTTCTTTTTGAGATAGGGCCTGGCTCTGTCACCCAGGCTGTAGCTCAGTGGTGCGATCGAGGCTCACTGCAACCTCTGCCTCCCACACTCAAGCAATTCTCCCTCCTCAGGCTTCAGAGTAGCTGGGAATACAGGCAGGCAACCACGCCCAGCTAATTTTTGTAATTTTGGTAGAGATGAGATTTTGCCATGTTGCCCAGGCTGGTCTTAAACTGCCAGACTCAAGCAATCCTCCTGCCTTGGCCTCCCAACGTGCTAGGATTATAGATGTGAGCCACCGTGTCCAGGCAAAAAGAGATGACTCTTAATAAAAAAATGTCTTGGCCGGGCGCGGTGGCTCAAGCCTGTAATCCCAGCACTTTGGGAGGCCGAAACGGGTGGATCACGAGGTCAGGAGATCGAGACCATCCTGGCTAACACGGTGAAACCCCGTCTCTACTAAAAAAATACAAAAAAATAGCCGAGCGAGGTGGTGGGCGCCTGTAGTCCCAGCTACTCGGGAGGCTGAGGCAGGAGAATGGCGTGAACTCGGGAGGCGGAGCTTGCGGTGAGCTGAGATCCGGCCACTGCACTCCAGCCTGGGCGACAGAGCCAGACTCCGTCTCAAAAAAAAAAAAAAAAAAATTTCTTTTTCTTAAATCACTGTTTCTTTAACTGTGAATTCTTCTTCCAACTAGAAGAAGGAGAAAGAAGAAGTTTGCCTGTATTTCTCACTGGGAGGAGAAGGGGTCTAGTGTGACATCAAAATGAAAGAGTGCTGGAGCTTGAGCCCCTTCTTGCTTTCCAGGATGCCCGCAGTGATCAGTTCCCATACCCTGGTTTATTCATGTAAACCACGCTTCTTTTTCTCAGCAGCTACTGTGTATTGGGCTCCATTCTAGGTTCAAATCATTCTGTTTGATTAAGATAGAGAGGGTCCCTACTCTCACAGAAGTTACACAAGCGTAGAGGAGATGGACACTAACCCAATAAGCATTTAACAAAGAAGAAGATGTTAGAGAGTCACAGTGCACTGAAGAAAAGACATCAGGTTTGTGGAAAGAGAGAAGTGGATTCACCTACTTTAGTTCATATGTTTAGGGAGCTCTATCTGAGAAAGTGACATTCAGCTGAGACAACAAAATAAGAAGACAGTTGTGAAGATCTAATGGACGAAAGTTCTAGGGAGACCGAATCCGGGGAAAGCCCAGTTGTAGGAAATTATATGGAGGGAGAGAAAGAAGGTTGGAGGGGCTGATGTAGAGAAAGCAAGAAAATGGAGAGGCAGAAGATGAGGTAGGACACAGAGAGGAAGCCAGGAGCCTCATTATATTAGGCTCTGATGTCCAAGGTAAAAAATTTAAGTTTTATTTTATGTTTATTTATATTTATTTATTTATTTATTTATTTATTTAGTTTTTGAGATGGCGTTTCGTTCTTGTTGTCCAGGTTGGAGTACAATGGTGCAGTCTTGGCTCACTGCAACCTCTGCCTCCCGGGCTAAAGTGATTCTCCTGCCTCAGCTTCCCAAGTAGCTGGGATTACAGGCACCCACTACCATACCTGGCTATTTTTTGTATTTTTAGTAGAGATGGGGTATCACCATGCTGACCAAGCTGGTCTTAACTCCTGACCTCAGATAATCTGTCTGCCTTGGCCTCCCAAAGTGCTGGGATTACAGGCGTGAGCCACTGTGCCCAGATTGAATTTTATCTAAATAGATATGAGAAGCTACTGTATGGTTACAAGGAGAGTCAATTTATATTCAACTTTTTTTGTGTGTGTGATGGAGTCTTGCTCTGTTGCCCAGGCTAGATTGCAGTGGCACAATCTCGGCTCACTGCAACCTCCACATCCTGGGTTCAAGTGATTCTCCGACATTAGCCTCCCAAGTAGCTGGGACCACAGGCGCAGGCCACCACACCTAGGTAATTTTTTGTATTTTTAGTAGGGATGGAATTTCACCGTGTTAGCCAGGATGGTCTCGATCTCCTGACCTCGTGATCCACTGGCCTTGGCCTCCCAAAGTCCTGGGATTACAAGCATGAGCCACTCTGCCCGGCCTATATTCAATTTTTAAAACTAATTCTAGCGACTCTGTGGGGATTGGATTGTTGCGGTTCACAAGTGGTTAGGAAGACTATTTAGGAGCACAGCAGGAAATTCTCCAGGGAAAACAGGCTTGTGGCTTCATGGAGTGCGTTACTGATAAAGACGGTTAAAACGATAAAGTGGACAGACTTGGCATGTATTTTTGCTTAGCTTGTTAATGAATTACTGTAAAGGGGGTGGAACAACCAAGTTTATTCCTAAGGATTTTGTTTTCACAAATAAGTGGGCGGTAGTGTTGTTTATTGAGATAGGAAAAACTATGGGAGGAAATGATTTGACATGGGTGGTTGGAAATAAAAGTTTTGTTTAAATTTGAGATGATTGATTGACATTTATTGGAGCAATCAGAAGGTCAATGGCATTTAAGAGACTCATGGTAGGCTAGGGCTTCAGATATTTATCTTGGCTGCATCAATACGTGTAGTGTGTTAAATCCCAGGGATTAGAAGAGGTTACACAGGGAGATGGATTGTGGGGAGAAAAAAGAAGAGGGCACAGGCCAGCAAAGGGGGCTGAAAGAGCCCAGGGATNGGGGAGAAAAAAGAAGAGGGCACAGGCCAGCAAAGGGGGCTGAAAGAGCCCAGGGATGTTGGAGAAAAACCAAGAAAACATAATGCGTGTAAGTCAAGGAAAATAGATTTTTTTTCAAGGAGAAGGGAGAGGCCAATTGTGGTGAGTACCACTAAGAGGAAGGGGAAGTGAGAATGTGACAGAAAAGCAAGTGCTGGGTTTGGTGGAGTTGATATTTGCAGTCAATGGAGTATCCAGGGAGGAAACTGGATTGGGCCATTTGAAAAGTAAGTAGAAGTGAGGACGAGGTTAAGGTTGACTATTTTGAGTAGAGAACTTCAGGGAAGGATTGTGCTCTGGGTTCAGGGAGCCAGGTGAATCTAAAGGAAAAAGTTAAAAAAGCTGAAGAGACGGAGGAGGACCTGTGAACCAGGGATGCTCAGTCATTATTAGCAAGGAAATACCAGAGAGCCCCTACGTGCAATGATGACTGCTCATGCAAATGTCACACAGCCAATATTTCACAGAGCCAGTATTTCACACAGCGAATATTTATTAGTGGCATAGAATATACCAATTATTACTCTAGGTCATGAGAATGGAGTGATGAATAAAATGAATCCGGTCGCCATCAGTATATGCCATGTAACATTTTGCAGTGACTGTGTACCAGGCCTATGAATTTCAGCATTCAATTTCAATAATGATCCTATTGCATCTGTGGTATTTAAAAACATACATCTCTGGAATCTAAAATTGAGAGGTTATAAGTAAAACCCAGTATTACAAGTGTAGTGCTGGAAATCAGATTACAGTTTAAATCTGAGCA
The DNA here is from genome assembly GCF_003255815.1 of Theropithecus gelada. Lineage (NCBI taxonomy): Eukaryota > Metazoa > Chordata > Mammalia > Primates > Cercopithecidae > Theropithecus > Theropithecus gelada. Next base: position 33,596,206 of record NC_037671.1, read on the forward strand.
TATAGAAAGTCCCTTTCTCCTATGTCAGCAGATCTCTTTTGTGTGAGATTTGTTCAGGTATACTGCATTATTAGACATAAACCAGTGTTTCTGCCCTATGTTTTCAGAATGACAATTCTTTATGAAACTAATAGAAGAACAAAAGACAATTACAAAATCATGATGAAGATATTAATTGCTTTAGAATTAAGGAATACAAAAAATAATGTGAGTTGCAGTTATAGGGATCATAAAAGTTAAAATGGGAATGTATTTGAGTGTGATCAGTGCTCAGAAGAGTCATCATTTAATTTTACACTTAACAGTAATCCTGTGAGGATTACGCTGTTATTAAATGCACTTGATAGGTTACGAAAAGGCTTACGGTTGGTAAAAATTGACCCAAGTAGAAGAGATCATGTTTTTTATTCAGGTTTTCTGATTCTAGAGTTTGAGAGTTTGTCTGTCATTAGTGAGTAGTGATTTGATTGTGTCTGAATTATTGATAATGACAGAATTTCTGATATTCATATGTACCAGGTTGTTTCTTAGAGTGGGGACAGAGATGCAAGGGCTGCTAGTTCCCATGTATAGGAGAAACTTTCATTCATTTTGCATTTATCATTTTAAAAGTTCTGTATGTCTATAATGGTCATGTGTTGAAGACCACAAGGAAGTATTAAATCACTCCTTCTTCTGAGGTTTGACTAGCAAGGTGGGCTAGAGTTACCAAATAAAATACAGGCTCCTAGTTAAATCTGAATTTCAAATACACCATCATAATTTATTGGAAATCCAAATTTAAGTGGGCATCCTCTGGTTTTATTTGCCAAATCTGTCAACCCTAAGTGGGACACATGGACATGGATTACTGTGCTAACCATGCAAGCCACGGGGACAGCAACTCCACACGTTTATTTTTTAGCTTTCTCTCTATAAAGAAAGTGCTTAGACAATTTAGGGATAAAAAGATAGGCATTGTTTGATACAGGCTCCACACCTCTCTGCCATCGTTTCTAAAGGGCAAAGGGAGATTTCCGCAGGTCTTGCTCACAGTCTGGGGACCTGCTCATTTTTTGAAACTGTCTGTATAAGAATGTCATTTTCTTGGTTTCTCCCTTTCTGAGGGGACTTGACTACAAAACCAAGAGTTCTGCCTCTGGCCAAGGCTGGTCATTTGATGCCTGCTAGTATTGTTGGGAGTGGGAGACTGAAAGACATGAGTTAGTTGGGACATTAAGTGGGAATAAAAGAGCTGTGGTTGTGATTCATTACTACAGATAATTAGTGGACCAATGGTAGAGAAATTAAGAAAAAATATGATGTGAATGATAAATGATATGATTAGTGACTGCTTGGTAAGGCAAGGAAATCATTAAATCTTGGTTCTCATCAAGTTCATTTTCTGGAAAGACAGCACTGTATTGGGACCAGAATTCTACAAAATATTCTTTTTAGGTAGGACCCAGATTGTCAACAAATGTTTTTCAATGCAATTCTCAGCTGCTCCATAATTAATAGTACCTTGTTGAACACAGATTTTTTCAGATGGTTCACATCTGTGGTTCTTACCCAGGGATAGTTCACCACCCCTCCCTTCCCTCCCATCATCCTTGGGGGTGGCAATGTTTGGAACAATTTTTGGTTGTCACAACAGGGGTTTCTTCTGATATTTAATGAGTAGAAGCCAGGGACACTGCTAGAGAACCTACATGTTCAGAACAGCCTCTGCCATCAACAAAGAATTATCTGGTCCAAAATGTCAATAGTGCTGAGGCTGAGAGCACTGCTTCACACTGTGCTCTTTCTGAAAATTCTAGACTCACATCTGTTTTACAGTCAACACACAGTTTAGTTTTTGATGGTTTATTTTTGCTTGTTTCATTATAAAAAATTAAACAGTTGCATAAATTCAACCACTTTCTTCTTGAATCCATTTAGTCAATGCAAGCTCAATAGTTTAGTATTTAGTTTTTGCCTTATGCAATATTTTTCAACATTTTCATGAGTCGTCAGTCATCACTATCTCTATTAACTTTCAACAACTTGCCCTTGTTAAGTCATAAATAGTCATGCTGCTGAAGTTATTTCTCACTAACATGCCTCAGATTTCTGTAGTGATTCTACATTTGATATGATTCACAATGTAAAATGCTTCTACTTATTCATTTCACTTTTACCCACAGGGTTATTTTAAAGTAATTTTTGTCATTTTCACACTTCAGACATAAAGACAAAAGCATCAAAAATATATACAGTGTTTTATATATGTGTATATTTTCACACATATATGTACGTATGTTTATATGTATTGAAACTACAGAAGCACTTGTAACCAATAAGAGCTCTGAGACACCTTTGACCACTTACCCTCATCAGATGAGATTTGCTAAATGAGTTGCGGAAACAAGTTTTTTTAACTGAATTTCTGAGCTTTGTGGATTTAGAAATGCAAAGGAAGGTTTGTGGACATTTACCGGGATCATGGTTTTATTCTCCTTAAAACTCTTTGATGCTTTCCCATTGTCTTTAGTATGAATCCAAAATCCTAACACCACCCACGAGGCTTTTAAATACCTGGCTTCTTGTGATTTATCCAGTCTAATCTTTTACCCTCCTTTCCCTCAGCCTCTCTGCTTTAGTGAACTTTGTTCTAGTTTCTTGAAGAAGTTCATCAATTCAAGTTTTTGTACATGGGATTTCCTAAACCTGAAATGTGTCTCCCCCGTTTTGTCCAAACGCACACACAGGCTCCACTCTGCCCCCTCGCTCACACCGGCTTAACCTGTCAAGTCCCATCTGAACTGTCACTCTTCAGAGGGTCCTTCTCTGGCACCCTAATGTAATTGAGATCATCCTATTATTCTCTGCTCTAGAACTCCACACTTCTGACATTTCTTATTCCTGTCTAAGCTCTTGTGTGTTTGGTTTTTGTCCATGACTTTCCCTGCTCTTTAAGCTCCCCCAGCAGAGTGGAGAGGTCTGTTTTCCCTTGTTTGGATTCCTAGAGGCAGCGCAGGCCTGGCACAAGGTCCTCACTAAGGAAGTGTTCACAGGGTGAAGGCGGTGGGTGCTGCTGAAGGAACCAGTAAAGCCTGTGGGATGAGAGAAGGATCAGAGTGTCTTTAGGGTGGAGGCTCCCAGGAGTAGACGGCGCGGGCTGCGGTGCTGGGCGGATCCTCCTCCAGCTCCTGCATTGAGTTCTCCAGAACAGGCTGGAGGCAGGGAGAGGTTTCCAAAAGACTGGGGATAAGAAGGGGTTTTCCCGCCTGGTCCCCCAGGCCCCCGTTCGCCTCAGGAAGACGGAGGATGAGCCCCTGGGCTGCTGGGGGTGGGCGGTGCGGGTGGGGCGGGTTAAGGTTCCCAGTGCCCGTACCCCGCCCAGGGAGCCCCGGAAGGCGGCGTCGCTGTCAGTGTCTTCTCAGGAGGCCGCCCGTGTGACCGGATCGTTCGCGTCCCCGCAGCACGTTTCTTGGAGCAGGCTAAGTGTGAGTGTCACTTCTTCAATGGGACGGAGCGGGTGCGGTTCCTGCAGAGACACATCAGTAACCAAGAGGAGAACGTGCGCTTCGACAGCGACGTGGGGGAGTTCCGGGCGGTGACGGAGCTGGGGCGGCCTGACGCCGAGTACTGGAACGGCCAGAAGGACTACCTGGAGCAGAGGCGGGCCGCGGTGGACACCTACTGCAGACACAACTACCGGATTGTGGAGAGCTTCACAGTGCAGCGGCGAGGTGAGCGCGGCGGGGACGGGGCCTGGGTCCCTGTGAGCTGGGAATCTGTGTGTGTGTCTGTGTGTGTGTGTGTGAGAGAGAGAGAGAGAGAGCCATCTGTGAGCATTTAGAATCCTCTCAATCCCGAGCAAGCAGTTCTGAGGGCACAGGTGTGTGTAGAGTGTGGATTTGTCTGTGTCTGTGTCTGTGTGTCTGTTGTAGGAGGGGAGGCAGGAGGGGGCTGCTTCTTATCCTTGGAGGCCTCTGTGGGGAGGTGACATGGGAGGTGGGTGCAGGGGGCTGGAGAGAGAGGAGACCTTCATTGTCCTGGGTCCTTAGAGATGCGGGGAAGGGAAGTGTAAGGAGTATGTGGTTGGGATGAAGGTTTAGGGGAGGAGAGCTGAGGGGTAAGGAAGGTTTGGGATAATGTGAGGAGGCCCGTTCCAGACTGTCCCTGGCACACACCCTTCATGTAATCTCTGAAATAAAAGCGTGCGCTGTTTGTTCGTAAAAGCATTAGATTAATTTCTAGGGGAATTGAGGAGACCTCTGAGGCATCTCTGAAGCTTCTTTAGGTCTAAATTTCTTCCTAGTTTTTTGTTTTTGTTTTTAGTGTGTATGTTTTTACATAGTAGAAATGACTGTGAAACTAACTTTTTGAATTAAAATTTTCACACAGTTACTATTTTGTTATAATGCTAATAGTTTTCTAGTAGTTACATATTATTCTTTCATATGTAATAGTTGTGACACAACTCACCTCACTTTCTCCTTTGTTGACCTTTATTATGACATTCTCCAAAAGTTGAAAATGTATGTTTCTGGTTAATTTTTAATTTATATTTTTTCATTTGTAACTCTTTTGAATTATTTTGACCTATTTATTGACCAATTAATTATACTTACCACTCTAAGAATTCCCTATTGTATTTGGTAGGGAACGGACAATGATCTACTGTCTAATATCTCAAGGCTTAGTATTTTTCTCAGTGATTTTGTGGGTTCTTTGTACTGTAAGATTATTAACACTTTATTGATATTTGATTCAGCATTTGCTCCAGTTTGTGGTTTGTATGTTGATTTTGAAAATTCTTTTCCATGTTAAGAATTTGAACATTTTTATTTAATAAAATACATTGCAAAATTTTTATTAATGATTTATAACCCATCTTAAATCTAACATTTTATGGTATTGTTGTCTCTAGGTTTCTCCTGACTTCTAAAAAAAAAATAGTTGTACGTATTGAGAGTCTGCTAGTGTCATGGATTTTCCTGGGCATAAGCACCCCAAGTAATGAGTCTCAGACCCTGCCTTATTCCAAATGTCATTCTGGAAAAAAAAATCATTTCACAATGATAGGCCTGAAAATAATAATGCTTGTTTTACACGGGAGATTCATTGATCAGCTAAATGTAAATCTAAGAACTTTCAAAACCAAAATGATGTTCCTTAATCCTTCTCTCTGCTTTAGGACTCATGCTTTTCTAGGAATGTAAAAATTTGGAGAATCATTTTTGTCTGTCCCACCTTCCCAGGGCCAGAATCATTTCTGTGGTGTTCTAAGGTGTCAGTATGGCAGTAGTATTCCTAAAACTTCATACTCGGTTTCCTCATGTACCCAACTCTGTCCCTTTGTCTATCTACATTGCTTTAAATCATATTTTTCTGTCATGGTGTACAAGAATGAAAAATAGGTGCCAAGTGGAGCACCCACAGGTGATGAGCCCTCTCACAGTGGAATGGAGTGAGAAGTTTTCTGACCTCATAAATTGAAGGCTATCTTCAGTCATTGTTTTATACATTTTATGTGCATTAATCCTCATATAACTCCAAGAGGTAAATTAGTATAATTATCCTTCATTGTAGGTGACAAAGTTGAGCACAGAAGAATCAAAAAACTCTGCCAGGATCAACCAGTAAAAGGCAGACCTTGGATTTGAACCAGGCAACCTGGCTCAGATATCAGTTTTAATTACTATACTCTGTACTTTTGAAGATTTATAAACACTTTGACAATGCATCCCAATTTCAAGCTATGAAGAAACAAACACAGTTTTTCACAACATCTCTCAAATCTAATGGGTGCTAACTATCAAGATTAAATTCCAGGCTGATGACACTGTGAGGTCACATGGCCAGCTGTGCTGAGGGCTGGTCAAGGTCAGAGCCTGGGTTGGCAGAGAAGCAGGCAAACAGCCAAACAAGGAGACTTACTTTGTCTTCCTGACTCATTCCCTCTACCATTTTTTCTCCTAGTCCAACCTAAGGTGACTGTGTATCCTGCAAAGACCCAGCCCCTGCAGCACCACAACCTCCTGGTCTGCTCTGTGAATGGTTTCTATCCAGGCAGCATTGAAGTCAGGTGGTTCCGGAACGGCCAGGAAGAGAAGGCTGGGGTGGTGTCCACAGGCCTGATCCAGAATGGAGACTGGACCTTCCAGACCCTGGTGATGCTGGAAACAGTTCCTGGGAGTGGAGAGGTTTACACCTGCCAAGTGGAGCACCCAAGCGTGACCAGCCCTCTCACAGTGCAATGGAGTGAGCAGCTTTCTGACTTCATACATTTCTCACCCACCAAGAAGGGGACTGTGCTAATCCCTGAGTGTCAGGTTTCTCCTCTCCCACATCCTATTTTCATTTGCTCCACGTTCTCATCTCCATCAGTACAGGTCACTGGGGATAGCCCTGTAATAGTTTCTAGAAACACCTGTACCCCCTGCGGAATCAGTCATGCCTGTGAGGCAGGAGAGGTTGTCCCTCTTTTGAACCTCCCCATGATATCACAGGTCAGGGTCACCCGCTCTCCCCAGGCTCCAGGCCCTGTCTCTGGGTCTGAGACTGAGTTTCTGATGCTGTTGCTCTGAGTTATTTATTGTGATCTGGGAAGAGAAGTGTAGGGGCCTACCTCACATGAGGGAAGTCTGATCTCAGCTCTGCTTTTTATTAGCTCTGTCACTCTAGACAAACTACTTAGCCTCGTTGAGTCTCAGGCTTTCTGTGGATCAGATGTTGAACTCGTGCCTTACATCAAGGCTGTAATATTTGGATAAGTTTGATGTCTGAACCCTGTAACTGTTCAGTGTGATTTACAATCCTTTGTTTTTCTCCAGAAATGGCTGGTTATTTTAGTTCTTGTGGGGCAGCCTTCTTCCCCATTTTCAAAGCTCTGAATCTTAGAGTCTCAATTAAAGAGGTTCAGTTTGGAATAAACATCACTAAACCTGGCTTCCTCTCTCAGGAGCACGGTCTGAATCTGCACAGAGCAAGATGCTGAGTGGAGTTGGGGGCTTTGTGCTGGGCCTGCTCTTCCTTGGGGCCGGGCTGTTCATCTACTTCAGGAATCAGAAAGGTGAGGGGCCTTTGGGAGCTGGCTCTCTCCATAGGCTTTTCTGGAGGAGGAACTATGGCTTTGCTGAGGTTAGTTCTCAGTATATGAGTGGCCTTGAACAAAGCTTTTCTTTCCCCAAACGGCTCCAATGTCCTGCTAATCCTGAAATCATTAGTGCATGGTTACTACGTCAAGGCATAATAGCTTGTGGCCTGCAGAGACAAGAGGAAGGTTAACAAGTAGGGGTCCTTTGGTTTGAGATCCCAGAGCAAATTAAGGAAGAGCCACTAGGTTAATGCAATTACACTGGATCCTGTGACAGACACGTCACACTTCATGGGTCACATGGTCTGTTTCTGCTCCTTTCTGCCCTGGTTGGTGTGGGTTGTGGTGTTAGAGAAATCTGTGTTGGAGGACAGATTTGCTTCCATATCTTTTAAGTGTATATCTTTTCCTCTTTTTCCCAGGACACGCTGGACTTCAGCCAACAGGTAATACCTTTTAATCCTCTTTTACAAACAGATACGGTTTCCCTAAGGAGAGGTAAAGCCAGGTGGACTTCTGGGTCGGGTGGGGACTTGGAGAATTCTCTTACAAGAGGTTTTTAAAATGCACCAATCAATGCTCTGTAAAAACACACCAATTGGTGTTCTGTGGCTAGCTAGATGTTTGTAAAATGGACCAAACATCACTCTGTAAAATGGAACAATCCACACTCTGTAAAATGGACCTATCAGCAGGACATGGGGGGGGGACAAATAAGGGAATAAAAGCTGGTCACCCCAGCCAGCAGTGGCAGACTGCTCAGGTCTCCTTCCGTGCTGTGGAAGCTTTGTGTTTTTGCTCTTGACCATAAATCTTGCTGCTGGTCATTCTTTGGGTCGCTGCCACCTTTAAGAGCTGTAACACTCACCACGAAGGTCCGTGGCTTCATTCTAGAAGTCAGTGAGACCACAAACCCACCTGGAGGAACAAACTCCGGACACACTAGAATGATGTTAGAGGTGACAAGGCGTGAGACAGAAATAATAAGAATTAGTGGCCGGGCACGGTGGCTCAAGCCTGTAATCCCAGCACTTTGGGAGGCCAAGACGGGCGGATCACGAGGTCAGGAGATCGAGACCATCCTGGCTGACACGGTGAAACCCCGTCTCTACTAAAAAATACAAAAAAACTAGCCGGGCGAGGTGCCGGGCGCCTGTAGTCCCAGCTACTCGGGAGGCTGAGGCAGGAGAATGGCATGAACCTGGGAGGCGGAGCTTGCAGTGAGCCAAGATCACGCCACTGCACTCCAGCCTGGGCGGCAGAGCCAGACTCTGTCTCAAAAAAAAAAAAAAAAAAAAAGAATTAGTTTGGATCCAAATTTCTGATCAGGCAATTTACACCAAAACTCCTCCTCTCCACTTAGGAAAGGCCTGTGCTCTGCGGGACTATTGGCTCTGGGAGACTCAGAAACTTGTTTTTCTTCTTCCTGCAGTGCTCTCCTCGGAGTCCTTGAAAGACGGGAAAAGAAACTGTTAGTAGAGCCAGGTTGAAAACAACACTCTCCTCTGTCTTTTGCAGGACTCCTGAGCTGAAGTGCAGATGACCACATTCAAGGAAAAACTTTCTGCCCCAGCTTTGCAGGGTGAAAAGCTTTCCCGCCTGGCTGTTATTCTGCCACAAGAGAGGGCTTTCTCAGGACCTGGTTGCTACTGGCTCAGCAACTGCAGAAAATGTCCTCCCTGTGGCTTCCTCAGCTCCTGCCCTTGGCCTGAATTCCCACCATTGATGGCAGCACCTCATCTTCAACTTTTGTGCTCCCCTTTACTTAAACCCTATGGCCTCCTGTACATCTGTATACTCACCCTGTACCACAAACACATTACATTATTAAATGTTTCACAAAGATGGAGTTAAATATCATCTGGTCCATTTGGCTCCAAAGACAAAAAATGAAAAGAAAAAGTATGATTTCCAAATAGAATAAAGATTTTCATGTGTATATCATGAGTATGTGAGGTAATGCATATGTTAAATAGTTGGATTTAGACATTCCACACTACAGGCATATATCAAAACCTCACGCTGTACAACATAAATATACTATACAATTTTTACTTGTCAATTAAAAAAGTAAACTTAATGGTTAAAAAAGCAATGCATAAAAACTGAGAACAGTCTATGACAACTGAAACAAACTCGGCCAACGTGAGATGAGAAACCAGCCAGCAAGGCAATCAGAACTCTTTCTTCACCCGGTCTACAATATTTTGCATTTATAACTGTAAATTAGTGTATAGTGTTTCACTCCAGAGACGTCAATAATATAGTGTTATCAAAGGACTTCTACAGATTTCAGAGAAAGACAGATTTAGAAGACGGAGGATTCTCCATTATGTTCTAGCTGAGAGTCAGTATGAAATGTCAAATCTAAAAGTACATAATTCAGAGGTCTATTTCAAAGTAATAATCATTTGAGCATAATTTCTCCACTGTCAGAGACGACTGTTATTTTCAATCAAATTAAAAGTTGTTTCTATGCATATCTTATTTTTAGTTGTATGTTACTTGTACATAACGTAGCAATACAAGTACATATAAATCCTGTAAGAGTATAAATCCTATAGCAGTATATTAAGCTTATAATTATGTCTGTTCTGTTTGATCATAGAGTTGCAACAAATAGGCCTCAGGATTCCTAAGTTGAGGACATGATTTTCTCATTTTATATGAGACTTGGGGCGTGGAATTACAAAGTAGAACCAAAATCTGTGGAATGAATATTTCATTGAAGATGAGTTCTGCTGCTAATAGCAGGAAATTACATATAGTGGGCTTTATTTTTCTTTAACCCATGATCTCACATAGCCAATAGATCCAAGGCTGGGCAGCTCCAGGATTGCTCAACTCAGCAGGCTAGGGGCATCACCAGCGATCCTGGAACTTCGTAGCTCATCTCTCTATCACACACAGTATGTCAGCTTTCCTGAAATGGTAGGGTGACCCATGCAGCAGCTTTAGGTTTGTTATTCTTTCACAACAACTCCCAAAGGGAAGAAAAGGATACTCCTTTTTCCTGTGTGCCTTTATAAGGAGCAACTAAACTGTTTCCAGAGTGTTCTCAGTACCCATTTTCTCACACGTTGGAATAACCATGTGATCATATGGGCTCAGACAAGCCAGGATTCAACCTTTATAGAGTGGGCCTGATGCACATGGGAAGAAAAGGAGCAAAATCTTATATTTTTAAAAATAAAGAACTGGTGGATGGAGTAGGAGAGATTGATTTCAGGGTAGGGAAATGATAGATTGTGGTACTATCAGGTTGTAAGTATTTGAGTTAACTTCCACACGAAGGCTTATACATTCCTGATAGCCACCCTCAATTCAGGGTTTTGGATCTCTCATATTTTCCAGGGAAATTATTGAAAGAAAAGTAGAATAAGGAATGACTAGCTCTGTAAGGTGCTAAAACATACTATACATTTACTTTAAAAAATGCATTTGTTACTGTTCTTTTTTTTATTAAATATGCTAGTAAAACAGAGTCTAGAATTAGAAACAGAAAGAGTTGAGATTTAGTACCAATCTCATTCCCTGGAATCTACCTAAGAGACATAAAAACATAGGTCCTTGCAAAGATATGTGTTCAAGTGTTCAGAACAGCCAAACTGAAGACAATCCAAATATCCTTCAACTAGTAAATGAATAAACAAAATTCTACTACATCCAGGCAAGGCAATATCATTCAACAATAAAAGGGGACAAAAGTAGACTTATCTGGCAGGGGAGCTACCATGAATATCAGAGTAGTTTTCACAAGGCAAATTTCAACCCTTGCACTCTGGATGATGAGACATTACTTAGTGGGTACAATGCGTGTGATTGGAGTGATGGATACTGTGGAACACCGACTTTACCACTATGCAATCGATGCAGGTAACAAAGTTACACTTGTACCTTATGTACTTAAATTTACATAAATGAAAAAAGACAAGAAGAAATGAAAACAAACAAAATGATGATACATACTGCAAAACTTGTGAACTTCAATAATGTTAACTAAGTGAAGGAAATTGGACATAAAGATTATATGTTGTATGATTTCATTTTCTTGAAATATCTAGAAAAGATAAATTTATAGACACAAAAAGCAGATCATTGGGTGAGGTACCTTACTATAAATAGAGAAATTCTGGACATGGCAGAAATGTTCTAAAACTAGATTGTTGTGATAATTGCACAAATCGATTAATTTACTCAAATCATTACATTTTACACATACAATGAGTGAATTTTGTAGTATGGAAATTATGCTTTAGTAAACCTGTTAAAATAATTCTTTTTTAAAAAGTAAGGCTTCGTAGGCAAGACAAAATCCAGAAGACACAAACGAAAAAATATTTGAAGAAAATTACTAGTTTATTTGCATGAAGAAAATAACAAAATTAAAAGAAGTATATGACGCAGAGGAAAAACTTTGATCACGTAAGGCTAACTTTCTTATGAAAAATTGTTAACTAATCAATAAATAAATTCTTGGAAATGCCATAAATAATTGGGCAAAGGATATAGACTCACTATAGAAGAGAATATTCTCATAGTCGATATATATAAATATTTGCTCAAACTCACCAATGAACAGAAAAATCCAAATTCAAACAGCAATGTAATAAACTATTTCTCCCACTCCAAAATTGGAAAGTACAATAGTTTGTTTTAAAATCAGGGATTTGGAAGGTTCTAAGGGAATAGGCTGTCTCATATTAGGATTTTGAGTTATGGCAGTGTAGTAATATCTATTAAAACTCAAAATACAATTGTTACATGCTGATGAAAACAGCAAAAATCCCATTCTAAACATCTGTCTTAAAGAACAATCCTACATAAGCCCAAGGAGACATAAAATTGGTCTTTTGTTGAGCCACGATTTAGAATAACAAAAACATTTCCAAATTCAAAAAGAAAAAACTGATTAATTTGTCTCGATTATAAAAATTTTGTACATCCTAAAATCTATGCAGTATGTGAAGTGACAGCACACTGCAGGATGACATTTGGTGCTGTGTGGGGCACTGTGAGCATAGACTGGTGTAACCCTGTGAGTAGTTTGGATAATACAGCATTTCCGCTCTAGGTTGTTACAGTCTCCATAAATTCTTCCTCATAAGTCCATGATGACATATAAAAAATGTAATAGGGGAGAAAAGAAACATTCTCTACATTTAAATAGAAGAAAGATAAACTGTGGAATACCCATAGAAAGGACTTCAAGTAAATTCAGGCCTTTAAGTTAATTATGTAGGACTATCAACATGGAGTGGAAAAAAATCATAAACCATAATGCCAGTAGGAGGTGGAAAATTACAAGAATTGTCACTGTTACTATAAGAGCAAAAAGATACATAGACTAAACTAAATGGATAAACTGGAAAATAATCTTACTTTTAAAATTTTAACCAGCCATGCATCAAAAAGTATAAAAATTCCAAATTCTAGAGATGAACGAATTCCACTTAGGTGAGCAGGGACAAGTGTCCACTCTCATTCTTTGCTCATCTACTAAATCTTAACACGGATGGAAGATTGAGCCTGGCTGGGAAAGGGAGATTGTGAGGGAGTGAGGACAAACCTGCTGAGTTGTAAACAGCCCTGTGGGCTTGTGTGCTGCATTACAATCTATAGAGGCTCCCTGAATAATATATATCTACTTTACCCTGCCAGCTGAGTCTCCTTCCAGAACTTTTTCTGACTTCATGCTGGTGGTGTGGGAACTAGGGAGGTAGATAGAAGACAACAAACATCTCTGTAGCTTTGTACAAACAAAGATCAGGGAGGAAATCAAGATAGGAACAATACTTTCAACCATCTTGACTTAGCTGTCATTTGTAATTGACATAAATTGACAACATCGGACAACTACAGAATATTTATTTATTTACATTGCACAAAGATAATCCATGAACTAGAACAAATACTATGACTATAAAACTAGTATCAAGTACTTTTACAAGAATAAAATCATACAGAGTATGTTCTCTAAACACAATCTTACCAAATGACAAATTAGTAAGATTGAGAAAACTGCCCAAATTTTTGGAATTAAAATAATACATTTCTAAATAATCTGTGGCTTGTCAAGGAGGAAATCAGAAGGAAATTAGAAAATAATTTTAAATAAAATAATACTGAAATGAATTTTAAAAACTTTCGAGATGTAACCAAGGCAGTCCTTAGAGAAAAATATTTAGTTTTAAATGCCTGTATTTTAAAAGGATAAATATGTAAAAATCAAAGGTGTAAACTTTTAACTTAATAATAATAAAGCAAATTTAAGTTGAAAAAAGTAGAGGAAAAAAGCAAAGAGGTGAGGAAATCGATAACATTATTTTCTTGGTTTTGTTTTCTATTTGTTTATGATAGAGCATAATTATGTTAGTCCATTCTTACATTGCCAGAAAGAAATACCTGAGGCTGGGTAATTCATAAAGAAAAGAGGTTTAACTGACTCAGGGTTCTGCAGGCTGTGTAGGAGGCTTGGTGCTGGCAACTGCTTCTGGTGAGGGCTTCAGGAAGTTAATAATCATGGGGGAAGGAAAGGGGAGCCCGGATATCACATGGTGAGAGCAAGAGCACAGAGAAAGTGGGGAAGAGTCCGACTCCTTTAAACAAGCAGATCTTGTGTGAACCGAGTGACAACTCACGAATTACAGCTAGGATGGCAACAAGCCATTGATGAAGGATCTGCCTCCCGACCAAAATACCTCTCACCAGGCCTCACCTCCAACAATGGAGGTTACATTTTAACATGAGATTTGGAGGGGAGAAACATCCAAACTCTATCAATAATGTAATTGGTTTAATGAATACTGACTTTGTAACCAGCAATATTATTTAAATTTACTTATTAAATCTGTGAACTTGTCTATTGTTTTTATTTTTTAAGTACCTGATTATGTCAAGAGTAAATAATGACCATTTTACCTGGATGCAATTATTATCTCTTTCATATATTTTTCTTGCCATTATCATTGCCTAACTCCTCTAGTACTCCAGACATGAAGGAGACAGCTCTATTTCACTGATGAGACTAATGTGCGCAACTGGGTAGCTATCATTTCCCAGATTTAAGAAATATATTTTTAATACAAGTATGAAAGCAGGTTTTTAAAAACTTAAGGCCAAGTGCTGGATTCTGTCAAATCACATTTCATGACTCTATCCAGGTGGCTGCATGTGTGTTCTCCTTCCTTCAGTTCATGTAGTGAATCACACTAATGGATTGTCAAATGCTCACACAACCTTGCATTTCTGGAATAAACTCCACTTGGGCATGATGTAGTAGCCATCTTTTGTATCACTGAATTCAGTTGGCTAATGTTTTCTTAAGAACTTGGCTCATAAGAGTTACTGGTCTCTTAATTCCTATTTGTTGTAGAGTTCCCTTCAGGTCTTGAAGTAAAGTTTACACAGATCTCATCAAACATAACTGCAAGTGCTTTTCCTTTTTTCAAATGTGTTTGAAGTTTGTATAAAGTTAGTGTTGTTTGTTCCTTAAATATTTTAAAATAGTTACTGAATCTAGATGAACCTGGGGTTTTGTCTTGGGAAAGCTTCACAGAATGCGCTTACTTTCTTTCTTTTTTTTTTTGAGTCGGAGTCTTGCTCTGTTGACCAGGCTGGAGTGCAGTGGCCGGATCTCAGCTCACTGCAAGCTCCGCCTCCCGAGTTCACGCCATTCTGCCTCAGTCTCCCTAGTAGCTGGGACTACAGGTGCCCGCCACCTTGCCGGCTAGTTTTTTGTATTTTTTAGTAGAGACGGGGTTTCACCGTGTTAGCCAGGATGGTCTCGATCTCCTGACCTCATGATCCACCAGTCTCGGCCTCCCAAAGTGCTGGGATTACAGGCTTGAGCCACCGTGCCCGGCAGAATGCGCTTACCTTCTCTATGAGATGTAGAACTCTTCCTATTTTATGTTCTTTGTCAGCTTCAGTACATTGTATATTCTGAATAATTTATTCATTACATGCATAGTACATTGTATATTTGAATATTTTATTTATTACATTCATATTTATTTTTCTAAAGTTGTTCATAATATTTAGTATTATTTCATGTTGATAAATCTGTAGGACTATAACAAAAGGTATGAAATTTGTGTCACTGGAGTCTTAGAGGGAGATGACAAAGGGTGACGCCCAAAGAGTGTCTGAAGGAAGATTGACTATTTTCCAAATTTGGACAAAGACTTAAATGTAAAAATTCAAGAATCTGTGCAAACCCAAATGAAAATAAATCCAAAGAAATTTAGACCAAAAAAAAAAATCTCGAAAGCAACAAGAGAGAAATGACATCTCATGCACAGGAGAAAATAAATTAAATGACAGTGGATGGCTCATTAGAAATCATGCAGACCAGACAGGAGTGGCACAAGATATTTTATTGTCTGAAAGGAATGTTAACCTAGAATGTATATCCAGTAAAAAATTATTATAAAGTGTTCTATCATGGCATTCTTATTTTATTCTTTTTTTTTTTTTTTTAAATGGAGTCTTGCTCTGTCACCCAGGCTGGAGGGCAGTGGTGCGACCACAGCTCACTGCAGCCTCTGCCTCCCAGGCTCATGTGATCCTCACACCCCAGCCTCCTGAGTAGCTGGGATTACAGACACACACCACCACACCTGGCTAATTTTTGTATTTCTGGCAGAGACAGGGTTTTGCCATGTTGCCCAGGCTGGTCTCAAATCCCTGAGCTCAGGGGATCCGCCTGCCTTGGCCTTCCAAAGTGAGCCACCACGCCTGGCCATGACATACTTAGAGGAAGGAGAATCAAGAGAATTTCATGCTAGCAAACTTACATTAAAACAAGGGCTAAAGGAAGTGCTTGAACTGGAATAGAAATGATAATGGAAGAAATCTTGGACAATCAGGATAAAAGCAAACAATAAATGAGTAGAAATATGGTTAGATACAACAGACTTCTTCTGATTTATAAATTAATTTGATGGTTGAGGCAAAAATTACAACATTGACAGATGTGGTTTTCGATTCAAGTAGAGAAAATAAAAAATATACATTACACATGCAGAAGTGGAAAGGGATATAAAGGAGGGAAAGTTTCTACACTTTAATCAAATTGGTAAAATGTCAGCACCAGTAGACTATGATAAGTTATGTTAATAGATAAATCACAGAAACTCTACAATGAGATCCACCAAAAAATGATTGATTTAAAATCGGAATTCTAAAACTTGCTTAAGGAACACATTGGAAAATAGGAAAAGAAACCAGAGAAGAAAAAACCAAAGGAAACAAAAAAGAAAACAGAAAGTAGATGGCATCATAAGAGCTCACATATTAATAATTGCATTACATGTAAAGGGTGTAGAAAGACAAATGTCAGACTGAAAAATAATGACCCATCGATATGCTCCCTATAAGAAACTTTCTGCAAATACTACATGCCCATCTCCTCTTGGCTTCCCTGTCACTGAGGTGGCAAAAGGCTGGTGTGTCAACACTGCCCTGAGTGTGCACACACCCAGCCAGTCTGTGTCAGCACTGGAGCTTTGCCCCAACTCTACTCTGAGGTCAGAGTGGGTACACGGGACCCGGTGAGGCCAAGGGAGAGGCCAGAAAGTGGGAGCAGACACCCCCAAGCCTGCACGGACAGGGGGACCTTCTCAGCCTTGAGGGCGTGGAGTGTAGAGAGGCCTGGATCCCGCTGACTGCGGGGAGGGCCGGGAGGGCGGGGCTTCCAACCCATTCCTTGGAGCCTGCAGGTAGCGCCTGTCACACCTTTTGGCAGCCTGGGGTGGGTAGCTCCCCTCGCTGGGCCCAGGCCAGCATGTGGGGCAAGGGTGATGTCTCTGCAAGTTATTCTCCTAGCACTCAGGGTGCCCGGGGCTCCCTCTCGCCTGGATGGGGCGGGGGAGGCACCTTGAGGAACAGATCACAGCCCGGGCCTGGCTGTCAGGAGCATCAGGCTCTCCGCGGGGACAAAACTCTGGGTGGCCTCAGGCAGAGCCTCTTCCTGAGGCGCGGGAACTGGGCGCTCTCGGCAGGGTGAGACAGTGGCCTTGCCGCTGGCCGGGTCCTCAAAGTGAGGCCACTCCCACGTCCCACCCCGGGCCACTGAAGGGTGGCCCTAGCTCCATGCCCTCCCCACAACACAGCAACGCAGGAGTGGTGAAGGCTCTGGACCTGGGGGCGGTCCCGCCGGCTGCTCAAGGGTCCCCACAGTGTAGTCGGCTGCCTCAGTGACGCGAGGCACAGGGGACATGGGGCACAAGGATCCCACCACGGCCACTGCTCCCACAGTGGCTCATGCTGCCACCGCTTGCAACTTCCCTCTGCAACCGGCCACTCTGGACAGCTCACCACTGCCAGCATCACCACCCTTTTATCCTGAAATACTAAGGTGAACCTTAGCTGGCTTTCCTAGATTACTACCATCACAGTTAGTTTCTTTTTTGCACAATTTGTTTCTTTTTTTCTTCTTCTCTTTCTTTTCTCCTTCTTTCTGAAGGAGTGTGATCTAGTGGCTGAGCCTGAGGGGTGTATAATTTGGTTCACTCTATAGTGTACTATTTACTAGTGTATCTTTGCAAAAGTTGTTTTATCTCCATCGTTTTAGTCTCTCCACCTGGAAGCATGAAAAGGGTGTTTATTTTACTGAGCTGTTGTGAGAATTAAATATGAATATGAAGTACAGAAAGCTTTTAGTACAATTCTGAGTACAAAGTAAAATGCTCATTTTTATTGCAGCACGGTGAGAATCCTGCTTCTGGAAACACTAAGGCACATAAGGAATGAGTGTCTATCCGAACTGTGGCACAGTATGGATTAATGCAGAGCTTCATACTTATAGTGGTACTTTGAAGTCCATTCTGAATCTTTGATGTCACATTTATATTAATATAAAGCATAATAATTATCTAAATGTAGAATTACATGTTTAAAATTACAAAATTACATCAACTGATATGTTTCATAGATTTTCCCTAGGGTTCTCTTTCCTGAACATTCTGTAACATATTAGTTAGCAAAGTCTTCTTATGTCTTCCCTTATGATAAAAAAAAAGAAGCGTAATAGTAAAGGGCCATAGCCTCAATCAAATGAGGAAATCCTAATGGGAACCAGGAATGAGGGATTGAACACTCTTCACATAAAATATTAATTATTTTAAAACAGAGTTGTTTTGTCAACAACTGACTTTTGAGTCCTTGATCGATCTCTCAGCCCCCTGAATACTTGGATTGCACAGTTGACCTTATCACATTGTTAGGGTAAGTGCTATACAAAGGCACCTTCAGACCCTCCATTGCACATNATCACATTGTTAGGGTAAGTGCTATACAAAGGCACCTTCAGACCCTCCATTGCACATAGGTGGCCCCTGCAAACCCCTTGTATGTGTGTGTTCTGGAGGTGCCACTAAACTTGGGGGCAGCGTCAGGAGACAAACTTGAAAAAAAAACCTTTTTACTCAGATTAAATTGTTAACAAACTTTCCATTTCCTTTAACTGATTAAAGACATCCCTACCTGGGAATAGGTACAGATTACATTCTCCAGTCAACAGCTGTCATTCTATCATATCATCAGGTACCCAGGGGCTGTTGCTACTTGAGGTGTCCACAGAAACACAGCATTTTCCAGTATTGAAAGACCCGAAAGATCACAGTGCCTTCATATCAACTGTGAGACATGAAGTAATTTTCCCAAATCTCCAACATTAAGATATGGTGCAGTGAGCACCAGATGAAAGGTGTCCTGATTTTCAACCATGTTCCCTCCATCTCATTTACTCCTAAACACAGTCACTGCTGCAAACACTTCTATTGTCAAGTGGGAAATGAATGCTCTTACAAGGCTCCAACCTGTGAACACATCACTGACCAGCACAGAGCTGGCTCACAATAAAGACCCAATTAAAGTGTTTTACATGCAACTGGGTCAAACCTTCCAAGTACTAAATTAAAACAATCATTTAAAGAAGGAAATTGTTTCAGAAGAGGACCTTCATACTGTATCTCTGAGCAACAACTGATGATGATACTGAACTCAAATGCTGATTGGTTCTCCAACACGAGATTACCCAAGTCAGGAGCAAAGAAATTAGTAACTTACTCCCTCTGTTTGGGATGTGAGTACAGGGAGGTCATAGTTCTCCGTGAATGCAAGACTTGCCTGCCACCCTGGCACCTGGCCCTGTCCTGTTCTCCAGCATGGTGTGTCTGAGGCTCCCTGGAGGCTCCTGCATGGCACCTCTGACAGTGACACTGATGGTGCTGAGCTCCCCACTAGCTTTGGCTGGGGACACCTGACGAAAGTGCACACTGTGGGAGCTGAGCTACTATAAGGTGGGTAAAGTAAGGTGCTAAATTTGTCACTGTGCCCAGGCCATGTCCCTTAAGAATTTGTGACGTTTTCAACAGGAATTGCCCATCTTTATCATGTGGATCCCAAATTATTTCCTCCACAAAAGGAGCTTGGCTACTTCCCTCTCCATGAGACTGTGTAAGGGGCCTTTGTACAGGTCATTTCTTCTCAAATCTCCACCAATACAACCTTTGCATCACATGTCGTCAGGGTCTTTAGACGATTTAAAAATAAGGATGCTAAAATAAATTCCCAATACTGCACTTCCCTTTATTATGTTGACTTATTTCAGACAAAAGGAGGTTTTTACTGAAAATTTTGTGGCAGTCAAGGGAATTCAAAGGGTCTCTCCTAGATGATCCTGGGTTATGTCCTCCACAGGAACTTTGGTGTTGGCCCCTCTTCCTCGTATGTAAGGATGGACCCAGTGGCCTCACCATTACCTCCTTTCTTTTCTTTCTGAACTCCAATGTTTATAAAGCCTGTTTCCCTGTAGCGTATGTAGGTTTTTTGACAAAAGTCATACTTAGTGCTCTTTCTTTCTTATGGAGAAAAATCCCTGGAGCTGAAGCCGAGATATTTAGTACTTGGCATCACCCTACAGACAAAGAATATCTATGGGGTGTTCTTTGATGCCTAAAGAACTTAAGGCATCCTCTGAAAACCTGGCCCAGGATAGTGTTTATTATGAATCTTTTTTAACCTTTCTATACTGGCTTCTCCTACATCTCCTACATGCTCTAACTAGACTCCACAAGAAGAGATTCAATGAATGTAGGATAAATTATATGAAATTCTGTTTTGTAAGTCAAAAATAGTCAAATATCAGAAATTTGCTAAGGTTCAAACTATATACTCTGAGTGGAGTTACTGAAACAATGTGGACATTGTTCACATCTCATAGGGCTGAAAGTCAATGAGCAAGTCTTGAAAACACATTGTCTTACTCAGGTCTTGTCCTAAATGTTATAGGTTCACCCATCATGCCCTCGGCTTTTCTTAATTAGCCATGTCTGCTTACCTCTTCCTCCAGTTTCTCTCTATTTTTCCCCAGCTTTGTTGTCATTATTTCCTGAAATCCTTAAAGCTTACAAAGACCCAGAGCACTATGAGGTTCATCACAAGAGATAATTTATTCTTTTTTTGAGACAGGGCCTGGCTCTGTCACCCAGACTGTAGTGCAGTGATGTGGTAGAGGCTCACTGCAACCTCTGCCGCCAAAGCTCAAGTGATCCTCCCTCCTCAGCCTCCGGAGTAGCTGGGACTACAGGCAGGCAACCACACTCAGCTAATTACTGTAATTTTGATAGAGACTGCATTTTACCATATTGCCCAGGCTGGTCTTAAACTCCTGGGCTCAAGTGATCCTCCTGCCTCCCAACATGCTAGCATTACAGATGTGAGCCACCATGCCCAGCCAGAAAGAGTTGAATCTTAATAAAAAAATTTCTTTTTTCTTAAAATTACCGTTTCCTTGGCTGGGTGCAGTAGCTCATGCCTGTAATCCCAGCACTTTCGGAGGCCGAGGTGGGTAGATCACGAGGCCAGGAGATCAAGACCATCCTGGGCAACATGGTGAAACCCGTCTTTACTAAAAATGCAAAAACCAGCTGGGCGTGGTGGCGGGTTCCTGTAATCCCAGCTACTCAGGAGGCTGAGGCAAGAGAATCGCTTGAATCTGGGAGGCAGAGGTCTCAGTGAGCCCAGATCACGCCACTGCACTCCAGCCTGACAACAAAGCTAGACTCTGTCCCAAAAAGAAAAAAATTAAAAATTAAAAATTACTGTTTCCTTATCTGTGAATTCTTCTTCCAACTAGAAGGAGGAGAAAGAAGTTTGCATGTATTTCTCACAGGGAAGAGAAGGGGTCTAATGTGACCTCAAAATGAAAAAGTGCTGGAGCTGGAGCCCCTTCTTGCTTTCCAGGATCCGCACAGTGATCAGCTCCCAGAACTCTGGTTTATTCATATGAACCACAGTTATTTTTATCAGCAGCTACTGTATTCTGGGCTCCCTTCTGGTTCAAATCATTCTATTTGAGTAAGATAGAGTGGGTTGTTCCCTACGCATGGAAGTTTACACAATCATAGAGGAGATAGACAATAATGCAATAATCATTTAACAATGAAGAAAATTTCAGAGAGTCATCGTGCACAGAAGAAAAGACATCAGGTTTGTGGAAAGACAGAATTGGATTCACCCAACTTTGGTTCATATGCTTAGGCAGCTCTACCTGAGAAAGTGACGTTCAGCTGAGACAACAAAATAAGTAGGCAGCCATGTGAAGATCTAAGGGTCGAATGTTCCAGGGAGACACAATGGGGGGAAAACCCTGGTGTCAGAATTTATGTGCAGGGACAGAAAGAAGGCTAGAGGGGCTGATATAGAGGAAGCAAGGAAATGGAGAGGCAGAAGATGAGGTAGGATGCAGAGAGGAAGTCAGGAGCCTCATCATATTAGGCCCTGATGTTCATAGTAAGAAATTTTAATTTTATTTAAACAGATATGGGAAGCTACTGGATGGTTACAAGGAGAGTCAATTTATATTCAAATTTTTAAACTAATTCTAGCTACTCTGTGGGGGATTGGATTGCTGGGGTTCACAGGTGGTCAGGAAGCCTATTTAGGAGCACAGCAGGGAATCCTCAGGGAAAACAGGCTCATGGCTTCCTGGTGTGCGTTAGTGGTAGACAGTGAAAAAGATGAAGTGGACAGACTCAGCATGCATTTTGCTCAGCTTGTTAATGGATTACTGTTAAGGGGATAGAACAATCAAGCTTATTCCTAAGGATTTTGTCTTGACAAATAAGTGGATGGTGGTGTTGTTTATTGAGATAGGGAAAATTGTGGGAGGAAATTATTTGAAGTGGGTGGTTGGAAATGATTTATTGACATTTATGTGGAACAATCAGAAGGTCAATGGAATTTAAGAGACTCATGGTGAGTCCAGGGCTGGAGGTGTTTATGCTGACAGCATCAATACGTGGAATGTGTTAAATTCCAGGGAGTGGAAGAGGATACACAGGGTAATAGCATGTGTGTAGAAAGAAGAAGGTGGCATAGGCCAGCAAACGGGACTGAGGGGGAGCCCCAGGGATGCTGGAGAAAAACCAAGAGAACATAATGCATGTAAGTCAAGGAAAAGATTTTTTTCAAGAAGAGGGGAGAAGCCAATGAGTATCACTAAGTGGGTGAAGTGAGAATGTGAGAGAGGAGCAAGTGCTGGGTTTGCTGGAGTTGATACTTGCAGTCAGTGGAGTATCCAGGATGGAAAATAGATTGGACCATTTGAAGAGCAAGTAGAAGAAGTGAGGATGAGGTTAAGGTTGACTGTTTTGAGTAGAGAGCTTCAGGGAAGGTCTGTGCTGTGGGTTCCGGGAGCCAGCTGGATCTAAAGGAAAGGGCTAAGGAGGTTGAAGAGAAGGAGGAGGACCTGTGAACCAGAGATGCTCAGTCATTAGTGGCAAGGAAATACGAGAGGGTCCCTGTGTGCAGTGGTGACTGCTCATGCAAAATGTCACACGGCCAGTATTTCATACAGACCATATTTATTTGTGAGGTAGAATATACCAGTTATTACTCTAGGTCATGAGAATGAAGTGATGATTGAAATGAATCTGGTCTCCATCAATATATGCCATGTAACATTTTGCAGTGACTGTGTACCAGGCCTGTAATTTTCAGTATGCGATTTCAATAAGGATCCTGTTGTATCTGTGGTGTTTAAAAATATATACATCTCTGGAATATAAAATTGAGAAGATACAAGTAAAACCCAATATCCCAAATGTAGTGCTAGAAATCAGATTGCAGTTTAAATCTGAGCATGTAGAAAGTCCCTTTCTCCTATGTCAGCAGATGCCTTTTGTGTGAGGTTCAGGTATACTGCATTACTAGACATAAACCAGTGTTTCTGCCCTATGTTTTCACAATGACAATTCTTTATGAAACTAATAGAATAACAGAAAACAATTGCAAAATCATGATGAAGATACTAATTGCTTTAGAATCAAGGAACAGGAAAAATAATGTGAGCTTCAGTTAAAGGGATCATAAAAATTAAAATGGAAATATATTTGAGTGTTTATTATGTGCTCTGTGCTAACAAGAGTCATTATTTAATTTTACGCTTAAAAATAATCCTGTGAGGATGATGCTATTATTAAATGCATTTGACTAATTACAAAAAGGCTTATGGTTGGTAAAAATTGACCCAAGTAGAAGAGGTCATGTTTCCATTCAGATTTTCTGATTCTAGAGATTGAGAGTTTGTCCATCATTAGTGAGTAGTGACCAGTTTGTGCCTGAATTACTGAAAAAATCTCTGATATTCATATGTACTAGGTTGTTTCTTGAAGCGGGAGCAGAAATGCAAGGGCTGCTAGTTCCAATGTATAGGAGGAAATTTCGTTCATTTTGCATTTATCATTTTAAAAGTTCTATATCTATCCTGGGCATGTGTTGAAGAACACAAGGAAGTATTAAATCACTCCTTGTTCTGAGGGTTGACTAGGAAGCTGACCTGGGGTTGCCAAATAAAATACAGGTTCCTAGTTAAATCTGAATTTCAGATACACACTGTAATTTATTGGAAATCCAAATTAAACTGAGCATCCTCTGGTTTTATTTGCTAAACCTTTCAACTCTAACTGGGACACATGAGCATGGATTACAGTGTTAATCATGCAAGCCACAGTGACAGCAACTTCACACATGTTTATTTGTTAACTTTCCCTCTGTAAAGAAAGTGCTTAGATAATTTAAGGATAAAAAGACAGACATTTTTGATCCAGGGTGCACACCTCTCTGCATCATTTCTAAAGGGCAAAGGAAGCTTTGTGAAGGTCGTACTCAAAGTCTGGGGACCTGCTCATGTTTTGTAAACTGTCTGTATAAGAATGTCGTTTTTTTGGTTTCTCCCTTTCTGAGGCAACTTGACTACAAAATTGAGAGTTCTACCTCTGGCCAAGGCTGGAAATTTGATGCCTGCCAGTATTGTTAGGAGTAGGAGACTGAAAAACATGAGTTAGTTGGGGCATTTAATGGGAATAAAATAGCTGTGGTTGTGATTCACTACTACAGATAATTAGTGGACCAGTGGCACAGAAATTAAGAAAGAAGGTGCTATGAAAGATAAATAATATGATTTGGTGATTGATTGGTAAGGCAAGGAAATCAGTAAATCTTGGTTCTCAACAAGTTCATTTTCTGGAAACATAGCACTGTATTGGGACCAGAATTCTACAACACTTTGATTTTATGTAGGACCAAGAGTTTCAACGGGTATTTTTCAAAGTAATTCTCAGTTGCTCCATAACTAATAGTGGCTTGTTCAACACAGATTTTTTCAGATGATTCACACCCATGATTCTTGCCCAGTGATAGTTCACCACCCCTCTCCTCCCTCCCATCTCCCTTGGGGAACGTGTGGCAATGTTTGAAGGAATTTTTGGTGATCACAACAGGGATTTCTTCTGATATTTAATGAGTAGAAGCCAGAAACACTGCTAGAGAACCTACAATGTTCACAACAGCTTCCATCACCAACAATGAATTATCTGATCCAAAATGTCAATAGTGCTGAGTCTGAGAGCACTGGTTAACACTGTGCTCCTTCTGAAAATTCTAGACTTACATGTTTTATACACTCAGCACCCAATTCACTTCTTTATGCTTCACTTTTGCTTGTTTCATTATAAAAAACTAGACAGTTGCATACATTCAACCACTTTCTTATTGAATCCATTTAGTGTGGAGAGCCGGAGGCTGGAGAATTGCGACCAAGTCAGCATTCCACTGAGGCTATATGATCAAACAACAAACTGTTTATCATGAATACAGAATAGAGGCAAACTCTCCTCTGTGCCAGCTGCCAGAAGGTTTGCTGAGGGCAATCATGGCGTGGGGCTCCTTGAGGTTATCTACTGGGACATCTAGAGCTTGTTGTTCAAGGAATGCAGTCTTGCAAGCCTGCTCTGGATCAAGCAGCAGACTGACACACACCCCCTTCTCGCTATCTCTTTTCAATAAATACGAAGGGAACTGAAAGGTCAGATTCCTTGTTCACTAAGAACAAGGTGCCCCCTGACCCCTTCTTCCAAATATACTCTTCTGTCTTTTGTCTTTATTCCCACATTCATCCTCCTTTGTGCAGTCCAACAGGGTCCACAGCATAGTGGCATTCAAACAGTGACAGGGCAACACCATAGTGGTTTCCAAACACAGGGACATGAGGATGTGAACAAAGAAGGTCTGCTGGGGCAGAGGAACTGAAATTGACAAGACAAATGGGGACCCCGGGATGAGTCTGCTGGCAGGAGATATAAGGTCAGTGCCCTAAAGAGGTACTGATGAGGGCCCTAAAGAGGTACTGGTAGCAGTGCTTTAAAGAAGTACTGGGAACAGGAAGTTTTCTCAATCAGGGTAACATGGGGCAGAATTTGTCTATTGAAGAAAAACATTATGTGCAGTTGCTTAAAGTTTTGTTGAAATAAACTGGTGCTCAGGTTAGATCTAGACATTAACTAAGGTGCTGCAGGAGGTTATTATGCTTAACCCATAGTTCCCACAGACAGGCACTCTTGATATGGAAAATTGGGACAGAGCAGAAGGATTAAAATGGGCTCCACAGAAATGTCTCAAAGTTGATCCTTCTGTTTTCTCCACTTGGAGTTTAGTCCGTACTGTCCTTCTGCCATTATCTCCTTCTGATTTTGCTGGACAGCAGGAGTGATGCTCTGAGTCTAAAAATCTGAAAGAATCTGTTGTCCCACCCACAGCTTCAATCAAAAATAAAAAACAGGAGAGGGAGGATAAAAATTGGCCTATACCACCTCCTCCAAAAGCAGAAACATCTATACTGCTTCCTTCAGTAGCAGAAATAGAGACCCCAATACAGAGAATTTTACACTCTGCTGCCATAGCTGGAGAGCCCTTAGGACCTTACACTTTTCCTATTTCTGTAAGGCCTGATCCAAATAATCCATAGCAGCTTATTCATGAACACACTCCACTAGAGTTTAAGTTGTTGAAGGAATTAAAACGAGTGTGATAAACAATGGTGTACGGAGCCCATTCACTTTAGGATTGCTAGAATCTGTATTTGGTGCTATGTGCCTTCTACCCTTTGATTTAAAGCATTTGGCTCACTCTTGTTTGTCTCCTAGTGCATTCCTGACATGGAATTTAAATTGGCAAGGAATGTATGCAAACCAGGCTACACAGAATTGTGTGGCTGGACACACAGACATTACACAGGACATGCTGTTAGGTAATGGCCCTTATTCCGACCCGGAACATCAAACGACACTCCCAAACACCAGCAGTGTACTCAGGCTGCTAAATGCACCTGGGCCACAATTCCAGAAGAGGGAGTCCCAGTACAATCCTTTTTACACATCATGCAAAGGTTGCAGGAACCTTATGCACAATTTCTTGCATGATTACAAGAGGCAATGAAGCATCAGATTCCTCACACCACTGCTGCAGAAATGCTAACCTTAACTCTAGCTTTTGAGAATGCAAACACAGATTGTAAATGTGCATTGGCACCTGTGAGGTGTACAAAAAACTTGGGAAATTTTCTCAGAGCTTGTCAAGATGTGGGAACTGAGCTTCATCGCTCTACAATATTAGCTCAGGCAATGGCTATTTTAGCAGTTGACAAATCTAAAAGGAGCCAAGGGTCAAATCCTAAAATAGGAAAATGTTATAATTACAGAAAAGCTGGATGTTTTTTAAAAGATCTCAGGACAGAAAGGACTTTACAATGTGGTGCCCCACCCAGCGGAAGAAAACACCAGGAGTTTGTCCCCGCTGTAACAAAGGAAATCACTGGGCTAATCAATGCCGCTCAAAATTTCGTCAAAACAGCACCCCCTGTCAGGAATCTAGAAGGGGGCCTGGACCCGAGCCCCTCAAACAATGAGGGCATTTCCAGTTCAGACCACAGTCCCACTTCAGGGATGGGTCTCAGGAGAAACATTGATTCCTGGTGTTCCTCACCCCAGGAACACCAGGAAGCGCAGGATTCGATCTCCCCGCCAGAGAAAGAACTACATTCGTTGGAGGAGACAAACCTACCAAAGTTCCCACTGGCATTTGGGGACATTTACCAACAGAATACATGGGACTAATTTTAGGCAAAAGACCCTTAATTTGCAAGGCATCACTGTAGTCCCTGGAGTAGCTGACTCCAATTATGAAGTAGAAATTCAAATAGTTTTAATGTCAAAAGATCTTTGGATTTTTGAACTGGGAGAATGTATTGCTTAATTGTTGCTTATTCCCTGCAAATTACACCCTTCTCCATGAAAGGATAAATGAGGAAATAAAGGGTTTGGGAGCACAATTACATGGGAAATCTATCTATCCCAGCCCATAGCCTCTAATAGACCCACCTATGTAGTACAAATTAAAGGAAAGAAATTTTATGGCTTATGGATAGAGAAGCCGATGTGTCAGTAATAGACACTAAGGACTGGCCCCCAGTATGGTCTCTCAGACTAACCTCCACATCCCTACTGGGAGTAGGAACAGCTAAAAGTGTTCAACAGAGTGCTGAGATTTTACCTTGTCTTGGTCCGGATAGACAGTCACGTCCTCTTCAGCCTTGTGTTGCAAATATAGCAATCAATGTATGGGATTGAGACTTATTTACAACTTGGAATGTGAGTCTTACAAATGAAAAGTTTGATAACCCAGGATTTAAAATGTTGAAGGACATGGGATATCAGAGTGGGAAAGGTTTAGGGAAATTCCTAAGAGGAAAACCTAACCCAATATAAATAACTGGAAAAACTGATAGAAAAGGGCCAGGACGTCAGGATTTCTGATGGGGGTCATTGATATTTCTCCTCCACCCTCTGCCTTATCATTAGAATGGCCAGTGACAAACCCATACGGGTGGATCAACGGCTCCTATCTCAGGAGAAGCTGACGCACCTTTAGCAACTAGTATAAGAACAATTGGACACAGGACTATAGAGAATTCAGTTAACCCCTGGAATTCACCAGTGATTGTTATTCCAAAAAAGTCTGGAAGATGGCGACTGCTGCATGATTGGAGAGCTGTTAATGCAAAAATTAAACCAATGGGTCCGTTACAGCAAGGTGTGCCAACTCCAGTGGTCATTCCTAGAGACTGGCCTCTTGCAGCAATAGATCTTAAGGATTGTTTCTTCACTATACCATTACATGAGAAAGATAAGTCTCCATATGCCTTCCCTGTGCCTTCTATTAATCAAAGAGAACCTGTTTCTTGCTATCAATGGAGAGTTTCACCCCAAGGCATGCTTAACAGTCGTACACTATGTCAGCATTTTGTAGGACAGGCATTAAAGGAGCCTTGAAATATGTTTCCTACTGCTTATATCATTCATTTTATGGATGACATTCTTTTGGCTGCTCCTACAGATCAAGTCTTACATCAGTTATTCTGAGAAACAAAGCAGGCTTTAACTAAATGGAATCTCAAAATAGCTCCAGAAAAAGCACAAACAACTTCGCCATACCATTACTCAGACAATATTGTTACTGAAAGCAGTGTACGGCCTCAAACAGTAGTTCTCCATAAAGACATGTCACAGACTTTAAATGATTTTCAACAGTTGTTAGGGGATATTAATTGGCTGCACCGGATGCTAGGTATTGCCACTTATCAACTTACACATCTTTATCAAACCCTACAAGGAAATTCTTCATTAAATTCCCCGCGGCAACAGATCAAAGAGGCAGAAGCTGAGTTACAACTTGTAGAACAGATGTTTCAGCAACAACGTGCCTCCCGGCTACAGCCACAAAAACCTTTGCTTTCACTATCCCTCAGACAAAATTTTAAAAAGTCTATTCTTTCATTCTTCCTGCGAATACTCATCACAAGCCTATTGCATGCGGACAAACCTATTTTACTGATGGCTCTTCCCAAGGTCGTGCAGCTATTTATGGACCCAAGCATATTCAAACAATAGTGACCTCCTGGGTTTCAGCTCAATGCTCAGAGTTGATTACCATCATTCAGGTTTTATAGCTCACAGCTTCAGATCTTATCAACATTGGCTGTGATTCATCTTATGTTGTACATGTAGCCAGTCATATAGAAACTGCTATAATTAAAAGTACTCTAGAACCAGAACTACTTAATTGTTCCTAAGACTTCAACAAACTATTCACTCTCATGCAGCTCCTTTTTGTGTTTCTCATACTTGCTCTCACACACAACTACCTGGAGCACTATCTCTAGGTAATGATAGAGCAGATACATTGATTGGTTCTGTGTTTCAGCAAGCTCAACCCTCTCTTGTATTACTGCATCAAAACACCTCTGCCCTTACTCATATGTTTTGCTTGTCTCACAGCCAAGGTAGGTCTATAATAGAAGCCTGTCCTACTTGCCAGCATGTCCCTGGAGCCACACCTGTAGAAGGATGTAATCCACGAGGCTTGGCTCCAAATGAAATTTGGCAAATGAATATTACACACATAGCAGCCTTTGGTAAGCTTCATGTGCCTATAGACACTTATTCACATATGCTACATGCTGCACATCAAACAGGTGAGACAGCTGGTCTTGTGCGGCAACATTGTCTGTCGTCATTTGCTCATATGGGGATACCTAAACAATTAAAAACTGACAATGGACCTGCTTATACTAGTCATGCTTTTCAAAATTTCCTACAGCTTTGGGCTATAACCCATAAAACAGGAATTCCTTATAATCCTAGAGGACAAGACACTATAGAGCAGGCACATCAAACATTATAATGCATATTGGAAAGACAAAAAAGAGGAGTAGGAGACAAGTTACCACAGCAATCAAAGTTACATTTAGCCTTATTTACTTTAAATTTTTTGACTGCTGGTATGGATGGTAAGACTGCAGCAGGAAGACATTGGCCACTATTAGAGAAAAAGAGGAGAGGTTTTCCGAAAGTGTTATGGAAATCTCCAGAAAAAGCACAATGGAAAAGTCCGGTGGATTTGCTGACATGGGGATTAGGGTATGCTTGTGTTTTTACAGGAGATGGACAAACCATGTGGGTGCCTTAAAGGTGCGTGCGACCATGGAACAGGAGACTGGAGGAGCCCAGGGTGGTCAACAATTGGCCCGGTCCCTCCATTACGAGCCGTGAGTCAGCTGAGCCTGAGTGCGAAGACAGAGAGAAGGCTAATCAGAGTCACAACAACATCAACCCCCATAAACTGGGGGCAACTCAGGAAAACCATGCAGGAAGCTAAGAAACTACTGGAGCATCAGGGACAGGCAAAAACTCCTGATTCCACGTTTTTGGCTATGATAGCCCTAATGTCTTGTGTGGTATGTTTTCCTTGTGCAGAGGCAAAAATATATTGGGCATATATTCCCAATCCCCCAGCAGTACGGCCTATACCCTGGAGTGACACTCCCCCTGAGATCTATCATGATCAGGGAGCGTGGACTCCAGGACCCCTAACTCCCCCTAACATAGAACAGTTGGACTCTCAGAACAATGTCATCAATTATACCGCTCCACTGGAAGGACCCCTTTGTGTATCACCGCAAAGACATCGCTCAGCCATAGTTGTCTTACAATTCAAGCTCAAACATGGTTGAGTCACTATGGAAAAATCATGTACTTGTTAAGTCTTGGTTCTATTAATGTAACTGGTGTGCTAACTGACCATTCCCGGGCCAGTCGCCCTAATTGTACTGACCATATGGAATGGATTCCCTTCAATAGTTCCTATCCCCCTCTGTGGACCCAGTGTCTTGGCCCACTGGCTAAAAATAATCTATGTTAACTGGAGATATTGTGGATTGGGGACCTAAAGGTCAACTAGATGGAAAAGCTAATAATCAGAAATCATGGCACAAACTTCGCTGGCGTTGGTGGCAAGCTCATAATCCTTCTTCTTGTACCACACCAGGCTCCAATCCCATTCTGCTGCCCAGATTGCTTGGCATGGAGCAGGCTTTAGCCTGCCTCTTCCTCAGGGGCATTATCTAGGGAGGAAAGGACCAATGCAAGAGATGTTATGGAAGGCAGCACTCCCATTTATGAATGGCAGCATCTGGGTTGGGATATTATCCAATAACAGCAATAGTAAGCAACACAGTTTTAATGTTACATTTGTAGGGAATATCACCACTCAATTTACGGTTTGTGTTTTCACCTGTAAATCTTGCCAGTTATATCACTGCATTAAGCATAGCACTTTGCAAATACATAATATCTCTACCTTGATAATTTTGGGTCGTGTCCCTTGACTATGAACTCCTGTTAGTCTGTCCAAGCCTTGGACTGCCACACCTGCTTTGTATTATGTGAAATGTTTTCTAACTCAGCTTACTCATCGTGCCCATACAGCCTTAGGCATGATAATTTTTGCTCTTGTTTCCTTGGTCACACTAATAACTTCTGTTGTGATGTCCTCTGTAGCTTTGCACAGTTCTATTCAAACAGCTTATTACATGGAGAACTGGAAGCGTATGGCCGACCAGGCATGGCTACTTCAGAATAAAATTAACACTGAGTTAAAAACTGAAGTGGTAATGTTGAAATCCACGGTTCTATGGTTAGGAGAACAAGTACAAAGCTTACAGTTGCAGCAATTGCACTGTCATTTTAATCACACTCATATTTGTGTAACCAACTCAGAATGTAACCAAAGTGAGTATCCATGGGACCTTGTGAAAGTCCATTTGCAGGGAACTTTCACATCTGACATCACCTTTGATATTGGTGAATTACAAAACAAAATTCTTGACTTAAATAAGCAAACTCAAGAATTTCAGCTTTCTTTATAAGCCTGGACTGAATTCCAGCAAAGCTTGGAGAACCTCAATCCTTGGACCTACCTAAAACACTACCTTAACATCTCACATGTAATTCTGGGAATAATGTTGTTTTGTCTCTGTCTTCTGTTCAGTCTGTAAAATTGAATGGACCACCAGTCAGAAAATGAGAGCTGCCCAACCTGGCCTTACATTCTTTCAATTAATACATGAACAGAAAGAGGGAAACGTAGAGAGCCGGAGGCTGGAGAATCATGACCAACTCAACATTCCCCAGAGGCTATATGGTCAAACAGCAAACTGTTTATCACGAATACAGAATGTGAGCAAACTTGCTTCTGTGCCGGCCCCAGAAGGTTTGCTGAGGGCAATCACTCCCTGATGCTGGATTCCTTGAGGTTATGTACTGGGACATCTAGAGCCTATTATTCGAGGAATGCAGTCTTGCAAACCTGCTCTGGATCAAGCAGCAGACTGACACACACACTCTTCTCGCTATCTCTTTTCAGTAAATATGAAGGGAGCTCAAACCTCAGGGTCCTTGTTCACTAAGAGCAAGGTGCCCCCTGACCCCTTCTTCCAAATATACTCTTCTGTCTTTTGTCTTTATTCCCCTGTTCATCCTCCTTGGTTCAGTCCCACAGGGACCATGGCAATTTAGTCAATGCAAGATCAATACCTTCATATTTATTTTTTGCCTTATGCAATATTTTTCAACATTTTCATGAGTTGTTGGTCATCACTATCTCTATTAACTTTCAACAGTTTGCCCTTGTAAGTCACAAATAGTGATGCTGCTGCAATTATTTTTCACTAACATGACTCAGATATCTGCAGTGATTCTACTTTTGATATTATTCACAATGTAAAATGCTCCTATTTATTCATTTCACTTTTACCCACAGGATTATTTTAAGTGAATTTTGTCATTTTCACACTTCAATAAAACATAAAGACAAAACATCAAACATACATGCAAAGTGTTTTACATATGTGTATATTTCCACACGTATATGTATGTATGTTTATATGTATTGAAACTACAGAAGCACATGTCACCAATGAGAGCTCTGAGACACCTTTGACCACTTACCCTTATCAGATGAGATTTGACAAATGAGTTTTGGGAACAAATTTCTTTTAACTGAATTTCTGAGCTTTGTGGATTTAGAAATGCAAAGGAAGGTTTGTGGACATTTACAGGGATCATGGTTTTATTCTCCTTAAAACTCTTTGATACTTTCCCATTGTCTTTAGTATAAATCCAAAATCCTAACGCCATCCACGAGACTCTTAAATACCTGGCTTCTTGTGATTTCTCCAGGCTCATCTTTTACCCTCCTTCCCCTCAGCCTCTCTGCTTTAGTGAACTTTGTTCTAGTTTCTTGAAGAAGTTCATCAATTCAAGCTTTTGTCTATGGGATTTCCTAAACCTGAAATGTGTCTCCCTCATTTTGTCCAAACACACACAGGCTCCACTCTGCCCCTGGCTCACACCTGCTTAACCTGTCAAGTCCCATCTGAACTGTCACTCTTCAGAGGGTCCTTCTCTGGCACCCTAATGTAATTGAGATCATCCTATTATTCTATGTTCTAGAACTCCACACTTCTGATATTTCTCATTCCTGTCTAAGCTCTTGTGTGTTTGGTTTTTGGCCATCGCTTTCACTGCTCTTTAATCTCCCCTAGCAGAGTGGAGAGGTCTGTTTTCCCTTGTTTGGATTCCTAGAGGCAGCGCAGGCAGGCACAAGGTCAGCACTAAGGAAGTGTTCACAGGATGAAGGCCATGGGTGCTGTTTAAGGAGGGGTAAAGCGTGTGGGATGAGAGAAGGAGCAGAGAGTGTCTTTGGGGTGGAGGCTCCCAGGAGAAGGCGGCGCGGGCTGCGGTGCTTGGCAGATCCTCCTCCCGCTCCTGCTTGGAGGTCTCCAGAACAGGCTGGAGGCAGGGAGGGGATCCCAAAAGCCTTGGAATCAGTGGTAGTTTTCCCACCTGGTCTCCCAAACCCCGGACGCCTCGGGAAGACAGAGGATGAGCCCCTGGGCTGTAGGTGGTCAGGGTTGCAGGTGGGGCGGATCAAGGTTCCCAGGGCCTGCACCCCAGGGAGCCCTGGATGGCGGCATCGGTGTCAGTGTCTTCCTCAGAGGCCATCCCTGTGACTGGATCGTTCGTGTCCCCACAGCAGGTTTCTTGGAGCAGGCTAAGTGTGAGTGTCATATCTTCAATGGGACTGAGCGGGTGCAGTACCTGAACAGATACATCCATAAACGGGAGGAGAACCTGCGCTTCCACAGCGACCTGGGGGAGTTCCAAGCGGTGACGGAACTGGGGCGGCCTGTCGCGGAGAACTGGAACTGGGGCGGCCTGTCGCGGAGAACTGGAACTGGGGCGGCCTGTCGCGGAGAACTGGAACAGCCAGAACGGCATCCTGGAGGAGAAGCGGGACTAGGTGGCCACCTACTGCAGATACAATTACGGGGTTTTTGAGAGCTTCACAGAGCACCGAAGAGGTGAGAGCGACAGGGGGCGGGGCCTGAGTCCCAGTGAGCTGGAAATCTGAGAGTGTGTGTGTGTGTGTGTGTGTGTGTGTGTGTGAGAGAGAGAGAGAGACAGAGAGCCATCTGTGACCCTAGAGTCCTCTCAATCCCGAGCAAGCAGTTCTGAGAGCACAGGTGTCTGTAGAATGTGGATTTGTCTGTGTCTGTGTGGCCATTGTGGGAGGGGAGACAGCAGCCGGCTTCTTCTTATCCTTGGAAGCCTCTGTGGGGAGGTGACATGGGAGGTGGGAGCAGGTGGCTGGACAGAGAGGAGACCTTGATTGTCCTGGATCCTTAGAGATGCAGGGAAGGGAAGTGTAAGGTGTATGTGGTTGGGGGTGAAGGTTTAGGGGAGGAGAGCTGAGGGGTATGGAAGTTTCGGGATAATGTGAGGAGGCCAGTTCCAGACTGTCCCTGGCACACACCCTTCATGTAATCTCTGAAATAAAAGTGCATGGTGTTTGTTTGCAAAAGCATTACATTAACTTCCAGGAGAACGGAGGAGACC
This sequence comes from Theropithecus gelada, assembly GCF_003255815.1. Classification (NCBI taxonomy): domain Eukaryota; kingdom Metazoa; phylum Chordata; class Mammalia; order Primates; family Cercopithecidae; genus Theropithecus; species Theropithecus gelada. The sequence goes on from NC_037671.1 coordinate 33,631,411, forward strand.
TCTGAGGCAATTCTGAAGCTTATGTAGGTGTAAATTTCTTTTTTTGTTTGTTTTCTTAGTGTGTATATTTTTACATAGCTGAAATGATTGTGAAACTAACTTTTTGAATTAAAGTTTTAACACATTGTTTTTTGAGACAGAATCTTACTCTATTGCCCAGGCTGGAGTGCAGTGGCGTGATCTCGGCTCACTGCAACCTCCACCTCCTGGGTTCAAGCGATTCTCCTGCCTCTGTCTCCTGAGTAGCTGGGATTACAGACAGGCACCACCAAGCTCGACTAATTTTTCTATTTTTAGTAGAGACGGGGTTTCACCAGGTTGGTCAGGCTGTTCTCAGACTAAACTCCTGACCTTGGCCTCCCAAGTGCTGGGATTACAGGCTTGCACCACTGCACCTGGCCTGAACATTTTTATTTAATAAAATATATTGCAAATTTTTATTAATGATTTACAATCAATCTTAAATCTACCATGTTGTGGTATTGTTGTCTCCAGGTTTCTCCTTCCTTCTCACAAAAAATTGTATCATTGAGAGTCTGCTAGTGTCAGGGATTTTCCTGGGCATAAGCACCCCAAGTAATGAGTCCCAGACCCTGCCTTGATCCAAACGTCCTTATGAAAAAAAAACTCAGTTCACAATGATAGGTCTAATAATAGTTATGTTTGTTTTGCACGGGAGATGCATTGATTAGCTAAGTGTAAATACAAGAACTTTCAAAATTAAAGTGGCTTTCCTTAATCCTTCTCGCTGCTTTAGGACTCATGCCTTTCTAGGAGAAAGATTTGGAGAATCGGCCGGGCGTGGTGGCTCACGCCTGTAATCCCAGCACTTTGGGAGGCCGAGGAGGATGGACGACGAGGTCAGGAGATGGAGACTATCCTGTCTAACACGGTGAAACCCCATCTCTACTAAAAACAAAAAAATTAGCCAGGCATGGTGGTACGCGCCTGTAGTTCCAGCTACTCCGGTGACTGCAGCAGGAGAATCTCTTGAATCGGGAGGCAGAGGTTGCAGTAAGCCAAGATGGCACCACTGCATTCCAGCCTGGGCAACAGAGCAAGACTCCATCTCAAAAAAAAAAAAAAAAAAAAAAAGAATTGGAGAATCATTTCTGCTTGTTTGGCACAGGAGATGCATTGATCACCTAAATGTAAATATAAGAACTTTCAAAACTAAAATGACGTTCCTTAATTCCTAAATCTCAGGATTTTCTAGGAATATAAAGATTTGGAGAATCATTTCTGTCTGTCCCACGTTCCCGGGTCAGAACCATTTCTGTGGTGTTCTAAGGTGTGAGTGCATGGCGGCAGTATTCCTAAAAATCCATACTCGGTTTCTGCATGTACCCAACTCTGTCCCTTTATCTATCCACATTGTTTTAAAGCATATTCTTCTCTCAAGGTGTAAGAGGATGATAAATAGGTGCCAAGTGGAGCACCCAAGTGTGATGAGCCATTTTACAGTGGAATGGAGTGAGAAGCTTCTGACCTCATAAATTGATGGCTATCTTCAGTCATTGTTTTATATATTTTATGTAAATTAATCCTCATATAACCCCAAGAGGTAAATTAGTATAATTAACCTACATGATACGTGGGAAAGATGAGACCCAAAAGAATCAAAAAACTCTTCCAGGATCAACCAGTAAAAGGCAGACCTTGGATTTGAACCAGGCAACCTGGCTCAGAAATCAATTTTAATTACTACACGCTGTACTTTCAAAGATTTGTAAACGCTTTGACAATGCATGCCAATTTCAAGCTATGAAGAAACAAATACAATTTTTATAACATCTCTCAAATCAAATAGGTCCACACTATCAAGATTAAATTCCAGACTGATGATGCTGTGAGGTCACATGGCCAGCTGTGCTGGAAGCCTGGTCAAGGTCAGACCCTGGGTTTACAGAGAAGCAGACAAACAGTCAAACAAGGAGACTCTAACTTCCTGATTCATTCTCTCTACCTTTTTTTTCTCCTAGTCCAACCTAAGGTGACTGTGTATCCTTCAAAGACCCAGCCTCTGCAGCACCACAATCTCCTGGTCTGCTCTGTGAATGGTTTCTATCCAGGCAGCATTGAAGTCAGGTGGTTCTGGAACGGCCAGGAAGAGAAGGCTGGGGTGGTGTCCACAGGCCTGATCCACAATGGAGACTGGACCTTCCAGACCCTGGTGATGCTGGAAACAGTTCCTCGGAGTGGAGAGTTTTACACCTGCCGAGTGGAGAACTCAAGCGTGATGAGCCCTCTCACAGTGGAATGGAGTGAGCAGCTTTCTGACTTCATACATTTCTCACCCACCAAGAAGGGGTGCTAATCCCTGAGTGTCAGGTTTCTCCTTTCCCACATCCTATTTTCGTTTGCTCCATGTTCTCATCTCCATCAGCATGGTTCACTGGGGGTAGCCCTGTAATAGCTTCTAGAAACACTGGTACCTCCTGGAGAAGCAGTCACTCCTGCCAGGCAGGAGAGGCTGTCCCTCTTTTGAACCTCTCTTATTCTTCCGCAAGAGCTTTCTCAGGACCAGATTGCTACTGGTTCAGCGACTCTGCAGAAAATGTCCTTCCTCGTGGCTTCCTCAGCTCCTGTTCTTGGCCTGAAGCCCCACAGCCTTGATGGCAGCGCCTCATATTCAACTTTTGTGCTTCCCTTTAACTAAACTTTCCTGCCTCATGTGCATCTGTACTCCCCTTGTGCCACAAATACATTACATTATGAAATGTTTCTCAAACATGGAGTTAAAAATCATCTGGTCCATTTGGCTGCAAGGACTGGAAATAAGAAAAAGGGAAGATTATTTCCCAATAGAATAATGGTTTTCATGTGTATATAATAAGCGGGTGAGGTAAATGCACATGTTAAATAGCTTGGTTTAGACATCCAACACTATAGGCATGTATCAAAACTTCATACTTCATACTTCGTACAACATAAATACACTATACAATTTTTATTTGTCAATTAAAAAAGTAAACCTAACATTCAAGAAGGCAGTGCATAAAAACTGAGAACAGACTATAACAACCGAAAAAAACTCAACAAACATGAGATGAGAAACCAGCCAGCAAGTCCATCAGAACTTTTCTTAACCCCGCCTACAATATTCTGAATCTATACCTTTAAATTAGTATATAGTTTTTCATTCCAGAGACTTCAATAATATAGTATTATCAAAGGACTTGTACAGATTTCAGAGAAAGGCAACTTTAGAAGACGGAGGGTTCTCCATTGTCTTCTATCTGAGAGTCAACATCAAATATGTTAAATCTGAAAGTACATAATCAATTCAAAAGTTTACTTCAAAGTAATAATCATTTGAGCATAATTTCTCTACTGTCAGAGACAACTGTTATTTTCAATCAAATTAAATGTTTATGCATATTTTGTTCTTAGTTATATGTTACTGTACATACACGGTACTGCATGTATGTATAAATCCTATAAGAATATAAATCCTATAGGAATATATTAAGCTGATAATTATGTCTGTTCTGTTTGATCCCAGAGTCGCAACAAATTTGCTTTGTTCCCTAAGTTTAGGAAATGATTTGTCTCATTTTATATGAGACTTGTGGTGTGGAATTCTAAGGTAGAACTGAAATGTGTGGGATGAATATTTGAATGAAGATGCTTCTGTTGTGAATAGCAGGAAATCCCATCTAGTGGACTTTTCTTTCCTTTAACCCGTTATCTCACATTGCCGATAGATCCAAGGCTGGGCATCTCCAGGGTTCCTCAACTCAGGAGGCCACGGGCATCAGCAGTGATCCTGGAACTTCACAGCTCATCCCTGTCACACACAGCACGTCCGCTTTCCTGAGGTGGTAGGAGGACCCCCGCAGCAGCTTTAGGTTTCTTATTGTTTCACAACAACTCCCAAAGGCAGAAAAAGGATATGACTTTTTCCTATGTGTCTTCATAAGGATCAACTAAACTGTTTCTAGAGTGTTCCCAGTATCCACTTTCTCGCACATTGGAATGACCGTGGGATCACAGAGGCTCAGACAAGCCAGGATTCAACCTTTGCAGAGTGGGCCTGATGCACATGGGAAGAAATGGAGTAAAATCCTGTATTTTTAAAAATAAAGAAATGGTGGATGGAGTAGGAGAGATTGATTTCAGGGTAGGGAAAGGAAAGATTAGGGTACTATTAGGTTGTTAGTATTTGTAGTTAATTTCCACATGGAGGCCTAGAGATTCCTGATAGGCATCCTCAATTCAGGGTTTTTGGGTCTTTTTAAATACATAAATATTTATTATATGTGTATTTAAAAATATATATACTTTAAAAGCATAAATATATATATATATATAATATGCATACATTGAGTATTAAATGTCAGCCATTAATTCAATTACAATTAAAAAAGCAAGCAAAAAGGATTGTTTTTAGAACTCAATTAAGTATACTGACATGTTATTTTATGAGGTAAATATATTTTCTAGGGAAATTTTTGAAAAAAAGCAGAATAAGGAATGACTAGCTCTACAAGGTGCTATTTTAAAACACACTATACATTTATTTTTTGAAAACCATTTGTTACCGATTTTTTTTTCATTAAATACGCTAGTAAAACAGAGTCTAGAATTAGAAAGAATTGAGATTTTGTTTCAGTTTTTGGTAAGTTGTATTCCAAACTCATTTCTTTCACTAAATAGATCCTGGATAAATAAAAATTGAAACATAAAGAGAAAATACAAAATTAACAAGACAGATGTTATTTATTTATTTATTTTTCTTTTTTGAGATGGGGTCTTGCTTTGCTGTCCAGGCTGAAGTACAGTGGTGCAATCCCAGCTCCCCACAACCTTCGACTCCTGGGTTCAAGTGATTCTCCTGCCTGACCCTGCCGAGTAGCTGGGATTGCAGGTGTGTGCCACCATGTCTGGCTAATTTTTACATTTTTAGTAGAGAGAGAGTGTCACTATATTGGGCAGGCTGGTCTCGAACTCCTGACCTCGTGATCTACTTGCCTCGGCCTCCCAAAGTGCTGGGACTACAGGCGTGAACCACCGCGTTTGGCTGACAGATATTATTTCTAATAGTATCATCAACATTATAATTATGTTTGAAGATAAGCAGACTTTCTAAACCCTTATGTGGCACTGGTGGGAATGTATAATTTTACAAATACCTGGAAATTCAGCAATTTCCTAAAAAGTTTAACATACTTTGCCATATGACCCATCAATTTCACTCCTTAGAATCTACCTAAGAGACATAAAAACATATGTCCTCACAAAGATATGCGTTCAAGAACAGCGTTAGCCACAGCAGGCCCAAACTGAAAACAATCCAAATGTCTGTCAACTAGTAAATGGATAAACAAAATGGTACTACATCCATGCAAAGCAATATCATTCAACAATAAAAGGGAAGAAAAACAGACTTATCTGGCAGGGGAGATACTATGAACATGAAGGTAGTTTTGCCAAGGCAAGTTTCAACCCTTGCACTCCGGATGATGAGACATTACTTAATGGGTACAATGCATGTGATTTGGGTGATGGATACTGTAGAAACACCGACTTCACCACTATGCAATCAATGCAGGAAACAAAACTATACTTGTGCCTTATATATTTACACAAATGAAAAAAGACAACATGAATAAAAAGGAATGAAAAGAAAGGAAACAAAATGATGATTCATTCTACAAAACTGGTGAACTTCAATAATGTTAACTAAGTGAAGGAAATTGGACACAAAAGATTACATGTTGTATAATTTCATTTACTTAAAATACCTAGAAGAGTTAAATTATAGACACAAAAGCAGATCACTGGGTGCATAAGACTTGGAGTGTCAGTGGAAATTAGCTATAAATAGAGAAATTTTGAACGTGACAGAAATGTTATAAAACTGGATTGTTGTGATAATTGTACAAATCTATTAATTTACTGAAATCACTAAATTTTATATATACAATGAGTAAATTTTGTAGTGTATAAATTATGCTTTAGTAAACCTGTTAAAATAATTCCTTTATAAAAAATAATACATTGTGGCTGGGCGTGGTGGCTCATGCCTGTAATCCCAGCACTTTGAGAGGCCAAGGCAGGTGGATCACAAGGTCAGGATCACTGGTGTGAGATGGTATCTCATTGCGGTTTTGATTTGCGTTTCTCTGATGGCCAGTGATGATGAGCATTTTTTCATGTGTCTATTGGTTGCATAAATGTCTTCTTTTGAGAAGTGTCTATTCATATCCTTCGCCCACTTTTTGATGGTTTTTTTTTGTTGTTGTTGTAAGTTTGTTTGAGTTCTTCGTAAATTCTGGATATTAACCCTTTGTCAGATGAGTAAATTGCAGAAATTTTCTCCCATTCTGCAGGTTGCCTGTTCACTCTGATGGTAGTTTCTTTTGCTGTGCAGAAGATCTTTAGTTTAACTAGATCCCATTTGTCAGTTTAGCTTTTGTTACCATTGCTTTTGGTGTTTTAGACATGAAGTCCTTGCCCATGCCTATGTCCTGAAAGGTATTGCCTAGGTTTTCTTCTAGGGTTTTTATGGTTTTAGGGCTAACATTTAAGTCTTTAATCTATCTTGAATTAATTTTTGTGTAAGGTGTAAGAGGGGGATCTAGTTTCAGCTTTCTGCAGATGGCTAGCCAGTTTTTCCAGCACCATTTATTAAATCGGGAATTCTTTCCCCATTTCTTGTTTTTGTCAGGTTTGCCAAAGATTAGACTATTGTAGATGTGTGGTGTTATTTCTGAGCCCTCTGCTCTGTTCCATTGGTCTATATATCTGTTTTGGTACCAGTACCATGTTGTTTTGGTTACTGTAGCCTTGTAATATAGTTTGAAGTCAGGTAGCGTGATGCCTCCAGCTTTGTTCTTTTGGCTTAGCATTGTCTTGGCAATGTGGGCTCTTTTTTGGTTCCATATGAACTTTAAAGTAGTTTTTTCCAGTTCTGTGAAGAAAGTCATCGGTAGCTTGATGAGGATGGCATTGAATCTATAAACTACCTTGGGCAGTATGGCCATTTTCATGATATTGGTTCTATGAGCATGGAATGTTCTTCCATTTGTTTGTGTCCTCTTTTATTTAGTTGAGCAGTGGTTGGTAGTTCTCCTTGAAGAGGTCCTTCACATCCCTTGTCAATTGGATTCCTAGGTATTTTATTCTCTTTGAAGAAATTGTGAATGGGAGTTCACTCATGCTTTGGCTCTCTGTTTGTCTGTTATTGGTATATAAGAAGCTTGTGATTTTTGCACATTGATTTTGTATCCTGAGTCTTTGCTGAAGTTGCTTATCAGCTTAAGGAGAATTTGGGCTGAGACGATGGGGTTTTCTCAAACACAACCATGTCACCTGCAAACAGAGGCAGTTTGACTTCCTTTTTTCCTAATTGAATACCCTTTATTTTTCTCTCCTGCCTGATGGCCCTGGCCAGAACTGCCAATGCTATGTTGACTAGAAGTGGTGAGAGAGGGTTTCCCTGTCTTGTGCAGTTTTCAAAGGGAATGCTTTCAGTTTTTGCCCATTCAGCATGGTATTGGCTGTGGGTTTGTCATAAACAGCTCTTATTATTTTGACATACATCCCATCAGTACCTAATTTATTGAGAGTTTTTAGCATGAAGGGCTGCTGAATTTTGTCACAGGCCTTTTCTGTATTTATTGAAATAATCATGCGGCTTTTTTCTTTGGTTCTGTTTATATGCTGGATTACATTTATTGATTTGTGAATGTTGAACCAGCCTTGCATCCCAGGGATGAAGCCTACTTGATCATGGTGGATAATCTTTTTGATGTGCTGCTGGATGTGGTCTGCCAGGCTTTGGAATCAGGATGATGCTGGCCTTATAAAACGAGTTAGGGAGGATTCCCTCTTTTTCTAGTGATTGGAATAGTTTCAGAAGGAATGGTACCAGCTCCTTTTTGCAGGGACATGGATGAAGCTGGAAACCATCATTCTCAGCAAACTATCAGAAGGACAGAAAACCAAACACCGCATGTTCTCACTCATAGGTGGGAATTCAACAATGAGAACACTTGTACACAGGGCGGGGGAATATCACACACCGGGGGGCCTGTTGGGGATGGGGGACTCGGGGAGGGATAACATTAGGAGAAATATCTAATGTAAATGACAAGTTGATGAGTGCAGCAAACCAACATGGCACATGTATACCTATGTAGCAAACCTGCACGTTGTGCATATGTACCCCAGAACTTAGAGTATAATAAAAAGAAAAAAGAAAAAAAAAAGAGTTATGTGTCTATAAATTCTTATTTGTTGTAGAGTTCTTTTCAGATCTTAAAGTTTACACAGATCTCATCAAATGTAACTGCAAATGTTTTTTCCTTTTTTCAAATATGTTTGAAATTAGCATAAAGTTAGTGTTGATTGTTCCTCAAATATTTTAAAATAGTTACTGAAGTTAGATCAACCTGCTGTCTTGTCTTGGGAAAACTTTAGAGAATGGGCTTAATTTCTGTATGAGATATGGCACTCGCCATATGTTATATTATTTGTCAGCTTCAGTATATTGTACATTTTGAGTAACTTATTCATTATATGCAAATTTTTTGTATAGTTTTACATAATATTTAATATTATTTCATGCTGATAAATCTGTAAGACTATAACAAAAGATAAGAAATTTGTGTCACTGGCGTCTTAGAGGGAGATCACAAATGGATGAAGCCCAAAGAATGTTTGAAGGAAGATTGACTATTTTAAAATTTGGACAAAGACTTACATGTAAAAATTCAAGAATCCGTGAAAGCCCAAAAGAAGATAAATCCAAAGAAATTTATGCCAAAAATCTCGAAAGCAAGAAGATAGAAATGACACTTCATGCATAGCAGAAAATAAATTAAATGACAGCGGATTGCTCACTAGAAATCATGCAGACCAGACAGAAGTGGCACAAGATATTTTAATGGCTGAAAGTAATGTTATGTTAACCTAGAATGTATATCCAGTAAAAATATTAATATAAAATGAAGGTTCTATCATAACATTCTTTTGTTGTTGTTGTTGTTGTTGTGGTTGTTTTTGTTTGTTAGATAAAGTCTTGCTCTGTCACCCTGGAGGGTAGAGGGCAGTGACATGACCAAAGCTTACTGCAGCCTCTGCCTCCCAGTCTCATGCGATCCTCACACCTCAGTCTCCTGAGTAGCTGGGATTACAGACATGCACCACCATGCCTGGCTAATTTTTTGAATTTTTGGTAGAGACAGAGTTTTCCCATGTTGTCCAGGCTGGTCTCAAACTCCTGAGCTCAGAGGATCGCCTGCCTTGGACTCCCAAAGTGCTGGGAATACAGGCGTGAGCCACAGTGCCCGGCCATGACATTCTTAGAGGAAGGAAAATCAAGAGAATTTCATGCTAGTAGACTTATCCTAAAACAAAGGCTAAAGGAAGTGCTTGAACTGGAATAGAAATGATAATGGAAGAAATCTTGGACAATCAGGAAAAAAATAAACAATAGAATGAGTTAAAGTATGGGAAGATAAAACAGATTTCTCTTCTTCAGTTTTGTAAATTAATTTGATAGTTGAGGTAAATATTACAACATCATCAGATGTGGTTTTTGATGCAGGTAAAGAAAATAAAAAATATATATTATAAATGCAGGAGTGGAAAGGGATATAAAGGAGGTAAAGTTTCTACACCTGAGTCAAATTGGTAAAATGTCAGCACCAGTAGACTATGATAAGTTATATTAATAGATAGATAAATCACAAAAACACTACAATGAGATACACCAAAAAATGGTTGATTAAAAATGGGAGGCCGAGACGGGCGGATCACAAGGTCAGGAGATCGAGACCATCCTGGCTAACCCGGTGAAACCCCGTCTCTACTAAAAAATACAAAAAACTAGCCGGGCGAGGTGGCGGGCGCCTGTAGTCCCAGCTACTCTGGAGGCTGAGGCAGGAGAATGGCGTGAACCCGGGAGGCGGAGCTTGCAGTGAGCTGAGATCCCGCCACTGCACTCCAGCCTGGGCGACAGAGCGAGACTCCGTCTCAAAAAAAAAAAAAAAAAAAAATGGAGTTCTAAATATTGCTTCAGGAACACATCAAAAAACAAAAAAAGAAAACAGAGAAGCAAAAACCAAAGGAAACAACAAAGAAAACAAAAAGTAAATGGCAGTCATAAGAGCTCACATATTAATAATTCCATTACATGTAAATTGTCTAAAAAGACAAATGTCAGAGTGAAAAATCATAACCCACCAATATGCTACCTATAAGAAACTTACTGCAAATATTCCAAGAGTAGAAGGTTGAAATAGAAAAATGGAAAAAAGTGAACCGTGAAAACATTTGTCAAAGAAAGCAGAAATGGCTACAATATCAGATAACATAAAATACACAGAAAAATGAATATTCTGAGAGACAAACAGAAACACTACATAATGATAAAAATGTTAATTCACAAAGAAGGCAGAGCAACTCTAAATGTGTGTGCACCAAACAACCAAGTTACAAATAAGTAGACCAAAAATGGTCAGAACTGGAAGGAGAAATGGACAAATACACAGTTAAACTTTGAGAATTCACATCTCTGAAAAATTAATAAAACAACTGTATAGAAACTCAGCAAGATAAAGAAAACCAACAAAGCTATCCACCAGTAAGATCTAATAGACATTTACAGACCACCACACCAAACCACAGAATATACTTTTTTTAACTGTCCATGGAATATTTACCAACATAGACACATAGACCATACCCTGGACCATAAAAGGAACCTTAACAAATGTGAAAGAATTGAAATAATGCAGACTGTGTTCTTTGGAAGCAATGGAATTGAACCAGAAATCAACAACATGAAGGAAATTGGTACAACTCTAAACACATAGAAACTTAATAACGTACTTTTAAAATACCCGTGGATCAAAAAAGATGTCTTTAGGAAAATAAAAATGTATTCAACTAAGTGAAAATGAAAATACAACATATGAAAATGTTTGGCACATAGCTAAAGCAGTGCTTTGAAAAACTATTTGTAGTACAAAACCTATACACTAAAAAAGAGAAAAGGTCAGAAACCAATAATCTCCATTCCCACTTCAAGAATCTAGAAAAGTAGTCTAAAATAACCTAAAGCAAGAAGAAGAAAAAAAAAAAATGAATATAAGGGCAGAACTCGGTGGCTCATGCCTGTAATCCCAGCATTTTGGGAGGCCGAGGGGACAGATCACCTGAGGTAAGGAGTTTGATACCAGCCTGACCAACATGGAGAAACGCTGTCTCTACTAAAAATACAAAATTAGCCAGAAGTGGTGGCACATTTCTGTAATCCCAGCTACTTGGGAGGCTGAGGCAAGAGAATCACTTTAACCCGAGAGGCAAAGCTTGTGGTGAGCCAAGATTGTGCCACTGCGCTCCGGCCTTGGCAACGAGAACAAAATTCCGTCTCAAACAAAAAAAAGAGAGAGAGAGAAAATCAGTGAAAGAAAAAGTTTGTTCTTTGAAAAGATTAATAGAACTGATGAATTTCTGGGACAAAATAAAAGGGAAAAAGGAGAAAAAACACCAATATTGGGATTGAAACATGTTATATCACTAGAAGTCCTTCGACATCAATGTTCCACCAAAAGAGGACACCAAAAACACTTAGGTGATATGGAAAAAAATCCTTAAAAAGTACACATTATTTCAACTAACTCAATATGAAATAGATAAATTGAAAAGCTTTATAATTATGAAAGAAATAGACATTATAACATAAAGACTGCTGAAGGAGAAATCTCTAGACCAGAATAGTTTCACAGGAGAAATCTACCAAACATTTCAGTAGAATTAACACAAGTCTGCAAAATTTCCTCCAGAAAACAGAAGAGAACGGAACACATCCAGCTTATTTTATGAGGATAGCATTTCCTAAAATCAAAAGCACACAAAACTAGAACAGCAAAAGAAAATTTAAAAGCAATATACCCACATGACTGTAGATGCAAAACTCCCTAACAAAATGTTAGCAAATAAAAATCAGCCACAGTGAAAAAATACGTAAATTACGCCAAGTAGCATTTATTCTAGAGTGCAAGTCTGGTTTAATGTTTGAAATCAATGAATGTCATCCATCATATTAACAAGCTAAAGAAGAAACATCGCATCTGTCACCCAGGCTGGAGGGCAATGGTGCAGTCTCGGCTCACTGCAACCTCCGCCTCGTGGGTTCAAGTTAGTCTCTTGCCTCAGCCTCCCGAGTAGCTGGGATGACAGGCGCCCGCCACCATGCCCAGCTAATTTTTGTATTTTTAGTAGAGATGGGGTTTTGCCACGTTGGCCAGGCTGGTCTTGAACTCCTGACCTCAGGTGATCCACCTGTCTCAGCCTCCCAAAGTGCTGGGATTACAGGCCTGAGCCACTGCGCCTGGCCCAAACATCGCATGATTCTATCAATTGATGTAGAAAAGGCCTTTGACATAATTCAACATTCATTTGAGATAACAACAACAACAACAGAAATCCCTCAAAAGAGTAGAAATAGAAGACTACCTCCTCAACTTGATAAATAATTTCTACAAAAATGTGGCTAAATTACACTTAATGGTGGAAGACTGAATGCTTTTCCTCTTCTGCTTCAGCTAATGAGGAAATTCACAAAAGTCACAATTTAAGATCAATCAAAAAACCCAATTTTATTTGAATATACAGTAACAAAGAAATCAAAACAAATATTAAAAATACAATATGAGGCCAGACACAGTGGCTCACACCTGTAATCCCAGCACGTTGGGAGGCTGAGGAGGGCAGATCACGAGGTCAGCAGATTGAGACCATCCTGGCAAACACGGTGAAACCCTGTCTCTACTAGAAATACAAAAAAATTAGCCGGACGTGGTGGCGGCCGCCTGTAGTCCCAGCTACTTGGGAGGCTGAGGCAGGAGAATGGCATAAACTCAGGAGGCGGAGCTTTCAGTGAGCCGAGATCACACCACTGCACTCCAGCCTGGGCGACAGAGTGAGGCTCCATCTCAAAAAAAAAAGAAAAACATGAATTTTCTGCACTCAGAAAACCTCATAAGTATACCAACAGAACATGTACACAATTCATATGCTAAAATGCTGATGAAGAAATAAAAAATCTAAAGAAATGGAGATATTTACTGTGTTAACCAAAAACCTAAATATTGTAAACATGTCAATTCTCCCCAATTTGATATCCAGGTTTAATACCATTTCTCTCTAAATTCCAGCAAGATTTGTAATAGTTGTAGACAAAGTTATTCTAAAATGTATATGGAGAAGCAAGGGAACTAGTATAGGTCAAACAAATTTCATAGAAAAAAACATGGAGAAGTAACTGTAACCAAATTTCAGAATTTTTACAGCTGCAGTAGTCAATACTGACTGACATTAGTGCAGGGATAGACAGAGACTAGTGGAGCAGTATAGAGAATCCAGAAATACACCTATGCCAACTCGTTTTGACAAAGATGGAAAAGAATTCAATGAAGGTAATATAGACTATAGTTTTTTCAAACAATGATCCAGGAGAAAGTGGAAATCCATAGACAAAAACAAAACCAAACAAAAACAAAAAAGAAACAAAGGAAAAAGAAGCAAGAAAGAAACTTAACAAATCCTCTCATCTTGTGAAAACACTTACCCCATTAAATCATGTCTACATGTAAAACGTTTAGAAGAAAACATGAGAAAATCATCAGGAGCTAGGGCCTGGTGTCTAGGTTCTGAGTTCTTAGATATGACACCAAAAGTGCTATTGTAAAAAACAAAAACCAAAAAAAAAACAAACAAAAATCAATAAATGGAGCTTTATCAAACTTTAAAAACTTTTGTTTTGTAAGGTATCCTGCTAAGAAATGAAAAGTAAGCTAGAGATATGAAGAAAATATTTAAAACCACATATATTATCAAGAATACATTATCTTGACTATATAACCAAGTATAAAAGCTCTACTATAGGCCGGGCGCGGTGGCTCAAGCCTGTAATCCCAGCACTTTGGGAGGCCGAGACGGGCGGATCACGAGGTCAGGAGATCAAGACCATCCTGGCTAACACAGTGAAACCCCGTCTCTACTAAAAAATACAAAAAACTAGCCGGGCGAGGTGGTGGGCGCCTGTAGTCCCAGCTACTCGGGAGTCTGAGGCAGGAGAATGGCGTAAACCCGGGAGGCGGAGCTTGCAGTGAGCTGAGATCCGGCCACTGCACTCCAGCCTGGGCAACAGAGTGAGACTTCATCTCAAAAAAAAAAACAAAAAAAAGCTCTACTATAAAATCCATAGTAGAGTGAAAGCTATAAAATTTAATTACAAAATTGACAAAAGGTATGAAGAGACATTTTATCACAGACTATATATATACATGGCAAATAAGCACAATAAATGACATGCAAATCACTAGCTATCAAGGAAATGCAAATTAAGAACTTGATATTATAGCACTATACACCTTTTAATACAGCTAAAATTCTTTTAAAAACTAACAATGATAAATGCTGGTAATAATGAAGAAAGACAGGACTTCCATACACTGATGGTGAGAATGTAAAATGGCACAGTCCTTCTAGAAATCGTTTGGTTGCATCTTGAAGAACTAGACATATATTTGCCATATGAGCCAGGAATTACATTCTGCGACATTAAAATCAGAAAAATAAAAACACATGTTCACACAAAAATCTTACACAAATGTTCACAACAACTTTATTTGTAATAGCCCCAAAATAGAAACAGTCGAAATGTCCCTCAATAGGGAAATAGTTAAACTGCAGTGCCTCCATCTGATGGAGTATTCCTTAGCAATAAAAAGAGCAAATTGTTGATACACGCAACAACTTGGATGGATCTCAAGGACATTATGCTGAGGGGGAAATGCCAGTCACAAAAGTCACATACTGTGTGATTCTATTTACATAACATTTTCAAAATGACGCTATTATGGAGATTGGTGGAGAAGAGATTAGTGGTTGTCAGTTGTCAAGGTGATGATGTGTCAGGAGTAGGGTGTGACTCTAAAGGGCAGCATAAGGGGAGATCTCTGTGGGATGGAATAGCTCTCCACTGGATTGTGTAATGGTTACATAAATCTGCAAAAATGATAAGACAAGGCATAGAACTATGGACACATATTATACCAAAGTCAGTTTCCTGGTTTTGCTATTGTGCTAGAGCTACTTAAGATATAAACATTTGGAAAAACTGGGTGAAAGTGTGTCCAGAATTTATTCCTTCTGGTGGGTTCGTGGTCTCGCTGACTTCAGAGTGAAGCCACAGACCGTCATGGTGAGTGTTACAGCCCATAAGGATAGTGTAGACCCAAAGAGTGAGCAGCAGCAAGATTTACTGTGAAGAGTGAAAGAACAAAGCTTCCACAGCATGGAAGGGGACCCAAGTGGGTTGCCACTGCTGGCTCGGGTGGCCAGCTTTTATTCTCGTATTTGGCCCCGCCCAAGTCTGCTGATTGGTCAGTTTTACAGAGTGCTGATTTGTGCGTTCACAATCCTTTAGCTAGACACAGAGCGCTGATTGGTGTGTTTACAATCCTTTAGCTGGACACAGAGTGCTGATTGGTGCATTTACAACCTTTAGCTATACAGAAAAGTTCTCCAAGTCCCCACTCGACCCAGAAGTCCAGCTGGCTTCACCTCTCAATCCCTCCTCTAAACAGGACACCCCAACTGCTGTTGGGAATTGGGTGATGACCATTCCAGCTACTTCCTGCTGGATAGGGGCAAAGAAGAGGCCCTGCAGTTGTAGTGTCCTCCAGAGGGGAACTCTTTAGGCCAGTGAAAGGGCCAGTGGGTCAGTCCAGGGGTCCTTGGTGGAAGTTGTTAGTTGAGCTCATCTGGAGTTCCATTTGTAAGACCATCTGTAGCTTGATGGCCTCAATCCTAGAGGAAACAAATTTGACAAGGAGGTTAAAAATACAGGGCCCGAAGGTGAGTAATAGTTAGATGGCTGTCATGGGACCTGGAAAGGGGAGAGGCAATGTTGCCCAACTCCAGAGGTTGGTATAAGAATTTGAAAGGCATTGTCTGATTTAGGAAGCCTTTTCCTGTAAATGCCAGGCAGCATCTCATACTATCTCTGACTGGGTAGTGTAAAAGCAGCACTCTTCCCCTAAGAAGGTCCAGAGTCCTCCTTTCTCAGCAGTGAGGAGGGCTAGGCCTCATCGGTTTTGGAGAGTCACTGCTGCCAAAGAGTCTATTTGGGAATGTAGAGTAAGCCTAGATTTTGTTATTTCTCACAAGCTGTCTGAGAAATCCTCTGAGAGTGTGTGGGAGTAGGATAATGAAGTAGGTAAACCTGCTATTCTGGTGTCTGTAGCACTAGCCATTCTTAACCCTATAAGTAGGGGTATTAGTTGTATGGTCCTGTGCTGACGGACTTGAGCTTTGAGGGGCACAGATAGGGTCTGATTTCTACAAGATTAGAAGTTAGGATAATACATGTTACACTGTTAACTTTTAGTAAACTTTACTTTTGTTGGAAACCTTGTAAGTTTGGGATTTCAATTATTCTCTGCTATTAATAAGACCTCATTGAGTCCACATTAACTTAGAATTGGTATAGATGGCTCCTTCCTGATTCTGTAAGTACTTTAAGGTTTGGCTGAGTGCTAATAGATCTCACGTTTGAGCAGACCAATTATTAGGCAATTTTCCTAACTCTGGTTCTACAGGAGTTCCCTTATCACTTACTGAATACCCATTGTGTCTTTTTTCCTTAATCGCCTGGGAGGAACCATCTATCATCCTGTCCTGAGGGGAGTTCCTCCTAGATCTGGTTGGACCTTTGTATGGTAATTAGTTAAGATTTAGATCCCCTGCTAGGAAACCTGATGGGTTAATGATTTTTTTTTTTTTTTTTTTTTGAGACAGAGTCTCTCTCTGTCACCCAGGCTGGAGTGCAGTGCCTCAGTCTCGGCTCACTGCAAGCTCCGCCTCCCAGGTTCACGCCATTCTCCTGCCTCAGCCTCCCAAGTACCTGGGACTACGGGCGCCCATCACCACACCTGGCTAATTGTTTTGTATTTTTAGTAGAGAGGGGGTTTCACCGTGTTAGCCAGGATGGTCTTGATCTCCTGACCTTCTGATCTGCCTGCCTCGGCCTCCCAAAGTGCTGGGATTACAGGCATCAGCCACCGCAAGCAGTCAGGTTAAGGATTTTTGATAGGAAGGCTATGGGTTGTCAGCGGCCTCAGTGCTTTCGGGCTATGCTCTTGTTTACACTGACAACGAGGTGGTATTGGAGTGGTATAGGGTTATGGAGAAGACCTTCAATTATCAATTACAGGTTGTAAATTTACCCTGGCTTTTAAAGGAATAAGGTACACTGTTTTTTCTTTACTACTTCTGTCTCTTTCTCTCTCTTTGACTCTTTCTTTGTCTCTTCTTCTCTTTCCTTCTCTAACTTTCTGTTTCTCTGTCTCTTCCTCTCTCTGTCTCTCTCTTTCTGTCTTTCCCCCCTTTCTCTCTCTTTTCTTTCTGACTCCCTGTTTGTCTCTGCCACTTCCTCTCTCTCTCTCTTTCTCTCTTTGTGCTGGTCTTTCCCTGCCTCTGCCAGCCGCTTATGCTGTGGTTCTCCCCTCTCCTTCCCTTTTGATGGCTTCGGCAGTGTAAGACTGCCACCTCCTTGGGTTTTTGCACTGCGTGCAATAACTCTATAGTTTTCTTGTGATATTTAATGGGGGTTCCCCCAGAGGTTAGGAACTCCCTTTCTTTCCATATTGCAGCATGGGCATGTAGGATTAGATAAGCATACTTACTATCTGTAGCAAAGTCTCCCAATTATAACTGAAGAGGTGGGAGAAATAACTGGTTACAGGCTGTCCCAGGATTCCTCAGACGGTAATGGACCTTGAGGACAGTCGTCTGGGACAGGAGATTAAGGCCACACCACTGTTCAGGAGGAAGTCAATTTTCTGGCCCTCAATGGTTAAACATACCCAGGGCTCAGTGAGGGTGATGACATGAGCTGGCACTTGCCCTGGGCACCATCAATCCTGTTGCTGGATCATCTGGTTGGGGGCTTCTGGCCCAGAGAACCTTTATACTCTGGGGCAGTGCACCTTCTAGTAATTGCCTCTGCATAGTGGACGTGGGCGAGGGGATGGCTTGTTTCTCATTGGACAATCTTTTTTAAAGTGTCCTTGAAAACCACACTGATAACAAGCCCTACCGGGTGATTGGCCTGCTCCATTTTCTGTCCTCTCTCAACCACCAAGGTTTGTTTGTCTGAGGGCCATGACTAAGGCTGTGGCCTTTCTCTGATCTCGCTTTTCCTTTTGTGCCTGTTCCTCTTGGTCCCAATTATAGAACACCGAGTTTACCAGGTTTAATATGCCTCCAGATTTTGTTCAGGGTCCAGAGCTCACTTTGGGAGCTTTCTCTTGATTCCTGTGACTAATTGGGTAATAAACTTATCTTTTAGGATCAATTGGCCCTCAAGTGAGTCAGGTGACAGGGGAGTATATTTTCTTACGGCCTCCCATAGCTGCTCCAGGACAGCAGAAGGATTTTCTTCTCTTCCCTGAGTTATGGTGGACACCATTAAATAATTCATTCATGGGCTTTTTCATAATTGTCCTTAGTCCTTCTAGAACACAGGTCAACAGATATTTGCAACTCCAGTCCCAATGATCTGAGTCGAGGTCGCAGTGGGGGTCCATACTGGGAACAACTTACTGACTGATAGGGAATTTGTCCCTTTCTTCAACTGTCATTCTATCATTTACTTGACTAAGATACTAAGTATCTCCAAACTCTTGGGCTGCAGCTAAAACCACATTCTTTTCATTAAAGGCCAGGGTTTGATCTAACAATAGCACGACATCTCTCCAAGTGAGATAGAAGGTTTGCCCAAGACCCTGTAGGATATCTGTATACCTATCAGGATCATCTGAAAGCTTCCACAAGTCTGCCTTGATCTGCTTTAAATCAGAGAGGGAGAAGGGGACATGTACCCGGGTTGAGCCAAATTCTCCTCCCCCTACATCTTGAAGGGGACATAACCGATAGCCCGGGGTTTTTTGTGGTTCCTTGGAGATTTATTTGCTTGTTTCCTTTTGGGCAGGGGAGATTAGAGGAGGCTTATCATTAATAGGAGGGGAGGTATAGGGAGGCTAGCACATAGGGGTAAGCTGAGAGGTCCTCTTGTGGGATGTAAATTGCAAGTTTTGCATAGTTGTGGATTCTCCTTCAATGAAAAGAGAGCTTGGACATAAGGTATTTCACTCCATTTGCCTTCCCTCTTACAGAAAAGGTCAAGCTGCAGGACAGTATTGTAATTTCTACTGCCCTCAGGGGGCCATTTTTCCCCATCAGAGAGACAATACTGGGACCAAGACACAGTGCAGAAAAAAATGAGTGGCCACTTTTTCAGGGTTTGTGGATCAAACTGGTCCCAATGGCTTAGGATGCATTTCAAGGGTGAGCCTGTTGATACCTGAGTGTTTCCCATCTGAAAGACGAAACTGCCTGCAGCTTTGGTTTGTTTGTTTCTCCCCTGCCCAAGAATCCCCAATGATCCCCGGACGCTGCTGATTGGAATAGTTGCTCTCACTGACACAGCAGCAGAAACACCTCTTGCTCAAGAACTCACAACGGTCCCTGGACCCTGCTGATTGGAATAGTTGTGCTCACCAATGCAGCAGCAGAAACACTAGTTTTCCTCCTAGACCACAAGAAGGACCAAGGAAGGTCGGATTTAGTGGCCCTTACTGACACATTCTCAAAAACCTCCGCCCTTGCCTGTCCTCCTAGACCACAAAGAGGACCGAGAAAAATCAGATTTAGTGGCCCTTACAAACGCATTCTCAAAAACCTCTTAGAGTCCTAAGCATTCTCCTGTTAGGATTGGGACTTTACCCCTGTCCTATAAAGACGCTATGCCCCAAAAATGAACTGGAGGGCCATAACCTGACAGAGGGAAGGGATCTCCAGGGTTGGAAGAGTGACGCCTTTTGTCCCCACTTGAATAGGAAGGATATCATTTCTGAAGCTCCCCATATCCTAGCTTCAGGAATAGCTTTTGTTAGGCCTGCTAGTCTGAGGAAGGATCCTAAAATTCCAGATAGTCCCACCCACCGGACAGGGCTTTGGGCAAAAATTATTTCTTTCTGATTGGTGAGTCTGGGTGCCTAAAGAAGGGAACAGAGTCCTGAGGTTTGTACTAGAAATCATTCTTATAGGATAAAGTAGGCAAGCACCAGACACAGGGAGTGGTTTTTAGAAGCAGGACTTGCCTTGTAGAAGAGAGGCAAGAGGAAGTTTGTTTGACAGGCATTAGGACCCAGGAGGCAAGGATCAGTGTAGATAGGATAGATGGGCAAGTCTCACTTGGGCAACATGACTTTGAGAGTTCCGCTCATGGCAGCAGGGTCAACCAACTTGTTGTCAAGACTCCAGAGCTGAATGACTTTCCTCTCTGTCAACCCTCAGCTCAGGCCAGAAGTGCAGGAAAAGCAGAAGCTGGCTCCAGGCAAACCAACCCTTCCAACTCCAAAGAGTGGGGGTGAGCGGTGACAACATGCCAGCAGCCCTTGCTCACTCTTGGCGCCTCCTTGGCCTCGGCGTCAACTCTAGCCACGCTTGAGGAGCCCTTCAGCCTGCCACTGTGCTGAGGGGCCCCTCTCTGGGGCTGGCCAAGGCCGGAACCAGCTCCCTCTGCTTGTAGGAGGTGTGGAGTGAGAAGCGCAGGCAGGAGCCAGGGTTGTGCATGGCACTCGCGGGCCAGTGCAGGTTCCGGGTGACACGGGCTCAGGGGGCCCCACACTCAGAGTGGACACCCGGCACCTGCTGGGCATGATCAGGGGATGAGCTCCCTCTGGGCTGCTGGAGTGCCCAGGCTGGGTGCCACAGAGTCCCGTGGCGAGTGCCGGTAAGAGGTGAAGCCAGCTGGGCTTCTGGGATGGATGGAGACTTGGAGAACTTTTCTATCTAAATGATTGCAAATGCACCAATCAGCACTCTGTGTCTAGCTAAGGGTTTGTAAACTCACCAATCAGCACTCTCTCAAAACAGACCAATCAGCTCTCTGTAAAATGGACCAATCTGCAGGATGTGAGTGGGGTCAGATAAGGGAATAAAAGTAGGCTGTCCGAGCCTTCAGCAACAACCCACTCAGGTCCCCTTCCATGCTGTGGAAGCTTTATTCTTTTGCTCTTCACAATAAATCTTGCTGCTGCTCACTCTTTGGGTCCATGCCGCCTTTATGAGCTGTAACACTCAATGTGAATGTCTGCAGCTTCACTGCTTAACATTCACCGTGAAGGTCTGCAGTTTCACTCCTGAAGTCAGCAAGACCACGAACCCACGGGGAGGAATGAACAACTCCAGATGCACTGCCGTTATGAACTGTAACACTCACCGTGAAGGTCTGCAGCTTCACTCCTGAAGCCAGCGAGACCATGAATCCACAGGGAGGAACAAACAACTCCAGCTGTGCTGCCTTTAAGAGCTGTAACACTCACTGCAAAGGTCTGCGGCTTCACTCCTGAAGTCAGTGAGACCACGAATCCACCAAAAGGAAGAAACTCTAGACACACCATCTTTAAGAACTGTAACACTCACCGCAAGGGTCCACGGCTTCATTCTTGAAGTCAGTGAGACCAAGAACCCACCAATTCTGGACACAGAGGGTTGTTAGAGAGCCCTTTCCCAGAAAGCCAGTGTCGTTAGTCCAGCGTCTGTGCTAGTCGCTTTTAACTGGCCAAGAGGGGCCTGGTATTTAGCCCCCGAATTCTAAGGAAAAATATTCCTTCTGGTGGGTTCTTGGTCTCAGGTTTCAAGAATCAAGCCGCAGACCCTCGCGGTGTTACATCTCATAAAGGTAGTGCAGACCCAAAGAGTGAGCAGCAGCAAGATTTATTGTGAAGAGCCAAAAAACAAAGCTTCCACAGCGAGGAAGGGGACCCTAGCGGGTTG
Source organism: Theropithecus gelada (assembly GCF_003255815.1). NCBI lineage: Eukaryota > Metazoa > Chordata > Mammalia > Primates > Cercopithecidae > Theropithecus > Theropithecus gelada. The sequence continues at coordinate 33,653,278 of NC_037671.1, forward strand.
CTGCTGCTGGCTTGGGTGGCCAGCTTTTGTTCCATGATTTGGCCCCACCCACATCCTGCTGATTGGTCCATTTTACAGAGAGCTAATTGGTCAATTTTACATAGTGCTGATTGGTCCATTTTACAGAATGTTCATTAGTGCATTTACAATCCTTTAGCTAGACACAGAGTACTGATTGGTGCGGTTTTACAGAGTGCTGATTTGTGAATTTACAATCCTTTAGACACAGAGCACTGATTGGTGCATTTCTACAGAGTGCTGATTGGTGCATTTACAATCCTTTAGCTAGACACAGCGTTGATTGGTGCATTTTACAGAGTGCTGATTGGTGCATTTACAGTCCTTTAGCTAGACACAGAGTGTTGATTGGTGCGTTTTACAGAGTGCTGATTGGTGCATTTACAGTCCTTTAGCTAGACAGAAAAGTTCTCTAAGTCCCGACTCAACCCAGAAGTCCAGCTGGTTTCACCTCTCAAAAGGGTACGTATATGTTCTCTGTACTAGCTTTGCAATTTCCTGTGACTCTATAATGATTTCCAAGTAAAAAGTTTTTGAAAAGCAATTTTTTGTTGGCCGGACACAGTGGCTCACTCCTGTAATCACAGCACTTTGGGAGGCGGAGGTGGGCGGATCACTAGGTCAGGAGATTGAGACCATCCTGGCTAACACGGTGAAACCCTGTCTTTACAGAAAAAGTACAAAAGAATTAGCTGGGCGTGGTGGCAGGTGCCTGTAGTCCCAACTACTCGGGAGGCTGATGCAGGAGAATGGCATGAACCCTGGAGGCAGAGATTGCAGTGAACCGAGATTGTGCCACTGCACTCCAGCCTGGGCGACACAGTGAGACTCCGTCTCAAAAAAAAAAAGCAATTTTTTTTGGGCTGAATCCAAAACTCTCAGAAAACCAAATGCTGGCAAGGAAGTAGAACAACAGGGACTTTGATTCATTGCTGGTGGGAATGCAAAACAGTACAGCCACTTTGCAAGGCACTCTGGCTGTTTCTTACAAAGCTAACCATACTCTTAATACAGTCCAGTGATGGCACCTCTGAGTATTTACCCAAACCAATGGAAAACTTATGTCCGCACACATACCTGTGCATGGATATTTACAGCAGTTTTATTTATAATTGCCAAAAATTGAAAGCCCACAAGGTGTCCTCAAGGTGAGTGGATAAAGAAATTGTGATATATCCATACCGTGGAGTATTATTCTACAGTAAAGAGAAATAAGCTATTAAGCTATGAAAACACACAGAGGAAACCTATAGGCATATTGCTAAGTGGAAGGATCCAGTCTGAAAAAGTTCTATACTGTATAATTACAACTGTATGACACTGTGGAAAAGGCAAAAATACAGACAGTAAGTGGCCAGGTGTTCAGGAAGAGGAGGGATGGGTGAGTAGGTTGAGCCTCAGGCATAATTAGGAAAACTACTTTGTATAATGCTTTTGTTACTGAAACACCCTGGGTTTGTCTGACTCCTGCCCTGGCCACACACAGAGCCAATCACTGAGATGACAAGTATTGCCAAGGAAGAAGGCTTTAATTTTTCATCAGGCACTGCAGCTGAGTAGATGGGAGATCAGTCTCAAACCCATCTCCCTGACTGACTAAAATTAGAGGTTTATGTAGCAAAGAAGGAATGTTACTATGTATGGGAAAACAAGAACTCCAGACAATAAGGAAACAGTCATAATTGTTTCCATAATTGCCAGATGGGTACTGGCATCTCATGGTCTGGATGTGATGATCTGCTGGGTTAAAGTTCTTTGATAATTTTTGAGAGACCTCAGGATCCTTTCTTGAGGAAGGAACTCAGATTTTTAAAATGTAAATTTCAAGTTTTAAGAGCAGAAGGGTCAATTTCTATGTTTATCCAAATAACTATCTATGGGACTATTGGGTTTGTTTCACTTTAATGGTAGACACATGACATTACGTATTTATCGGAACCCATAGAACTGTGTAATAGAGTGAACCCTAATATAACTGTGAACCTCAGTTAACAGTAAGTATCATCATTGGTTCATTAATTGTAACAAGTGTGCCACACTGATGCAAGATGTGAATAGGAGAAACTGGACAGAGGGCTGTTTTAGGGAAGGAAGTATGTGGGAACTCCCTAAACTTTCTCTGAAATATTTTTCTACACTTAAAACCGCTTTAGAAATGGTCTTATTACATGGGAAGATATGGATTTAGTTTTGCTTTTCATTCTATACTTGTCTGAGTTTGAGTGTATTCTCTATTGTTCATCTATTTATTTTATATTAAAATTGTAGATATGTTAACAAAAACTTATTCTATTTGCAACATTTTCGAGTCAGCTTTCTCTAAACTACAGATAAAGAAACTTACAATTTATTTGTAATTCTCACAAGGTTATGCCACCTTGGTTTGTGCTTGTTTTATCTTACTTTTCTTAGATTTTTATCACTAGGCTGTAGAAATTTTGAGGAAAACAACTCTGCAACCAATAAGAGGCCAAAATAAAGTTACAAAGTTATACTTCTATGCAAACATCTGATTAGTTGCAAAAAACAACCAATCAGAGGTACTTTCAATTTACCATCTGCCAAGCAGAAAAGGTGGGGGTTTGTAAAGGGAGTAGGAGTCTCTGGTTACTTTGTTACTTAGGCATAGAAAGTTAGGGTTTTCTTTTGAATTTAGTTCTATTCAGAAGTCAGCGTGAGGCCGGGCGCGGTGGCTCAAGCCTGTAATCCCAGCACTTTGGGAGGCCGAGGCGGGCGGATCACGAGGTCAGGAGATCGAGACCATCCTGGCTAACACGGTGAAACCCCGTCTCTACTAAAGGATACAAAAAAAAAAAACTAGCCGGGCGAGGTGGTGGGCGTCTGTAGTCCCAGCTACTCGGGAGGCTGAGGCAGGAGAATGGCGTGAACCCGGGAGGCGGAGCTTGCAGTGAGCTGAGATCCGGCCACTGCACTCCAGCCTGGGCGACAGAGCGAGACTCCGTCTCAAAAAAAAAAAAGAAGTCAGCGTGAAACCGCCTTAAGTTCCCTGCCTCCAGACCCTATTCTCCTGCCTCATCTGGAAGACCCTCTGGCTGTTTCTCACAACACTAATCACACTCTACCATAAGATTCTGCAATTGCAATCCGAAATATTTACCCAAATGAGTGGAAAACGTCTGTCCACACAAACAAGTGTACACAAATGCTTATAGCAGCTTTATTTATAATTGCCAAAAATTCAAAGCAACCAATATATCTTCCAGTAAGTGAGTGGATAAACAAATTCTGGCATATCTATACCATGAGTTATTATTCTACATTAAAGAGAAACAAGCCATCAAGCTATGAACAGACATGGAGAAAAACCTATATGCATACTGTTTCTTCTCTCTCTCTCTTTTTTTTGTTTTTTTTTTTTTTTTTTTTTTTTTTGAGACAGTCTCGCTCTGTGTCCCAGACTGGAGTGCAGTGGCATGATCTTGGCTCACTGCAACTTCAGCCTGCCAGGTTCCAGCAATTCTTCTGCCTCAGCCTCCCAAGTAGCTGGGATTACAGGCGTGTTCCACCACGCCCAGCTAATTTTTGCATTTTTCGTAGAGACAGGGTTTCACCATATTGGCCAGGCTGGTCTCGAACTCCTGACCTCATGATCTGCCCGCCTCGACCTCCCAAAGTGCTGGGATTACAGACATGAGCCACCAGGCCCGGCCCCTACATGCATACTGTTATGTGAAAAAGCCCGTCTGAAAAAACTATATCCCATATGATTACAACTATATAACATTCTGGAAAAGGCAAAAATACAGAGACAGTAAATAGTGGTTTCCAGGGGTTCAGGAGGAAGAGGAATGAATGAGGAGGTGGAGTCCGGGACAATTTTAGGTCAATGCAACTACTTCGTAGGATACTTTTGTTACTAAAACACCAGGTTCAGTCTAGGTCTTGCACACAAGGGCTTCAGTCTGTATCTTGCTGCTCACCACACAGAAAGTCAATCACTGAGATGACAATGAGTATTGCCAAAGAAGAAGGTTTTAATCTTCAATCAAGTGCTGCAGCTGAAGAGGTGGGAGACCGGTGTCAAATCCATCTGTGTGACTGACTAAAATTAGGAGTTTATATATCCGGCAAGAAATGTAGCTAGGTATGGGAAAACAGGAACTAGGGAGGGGTAAGGGAACAATCATGATGAATGAGGAACAGGGAGTCTCATGGTCTGGATGAGATGATCTGGTGAGTTCGTTATTTTATACTTTTTGAGAGATCTGTAGGATCTGTTTTTGGAAAGAAACTCAGATAAAACAAATGTAAGTTTCAAGCTTTAAGACCTGAAGATCTACCATTTCACTTTAATGGTGGATATATGGCATTATGTATTTATCAGAACCCATAGAGCTGTATAATAAGAATGAACCATAATTTAACTATGGACCTGAGTTAACAATAAGTATTAGTATTTGTTCATCAATTGTAACAAGTGTACCCCAATGATGCAGGATGTCAATAATAGAAGAAACTGAACAGAGGGGTGTTTTAGGGAAAAAGGGGTGTGGCAACTCCCTGAACTTTCTCTGCGATTTTTCTGTACATTTAAAACTACTCTAAAAAATGATCTCCTTACATAGAATGATATGGATTTATTTTTGCTTTTTTATTCCATATTTGTCTGCATTTGACAGCATTCTCTATTACACATCTACTTATTTTATATTAAAATTATAGATATGTTAAAAAAAACATGTATGCCTATTCTATCTGTAATGTGCTAGAAATTCTGCTTGGATTCTCTAAACCATATGCGAGAAATTTGTTATTTATTAGTAAGTCTTACAAGGCCGTGCTGGCTTGGGGTGTGCTTTTTTATCTTTTATAATTCGGGTGTGGAAATTTTGAGAAACAAATGGAAAGTATAGTTTGTGCAATATTTTATTATCACCAAACATGGTGCCTAATTCCTTTGCTTACATTTTCCCTTTAATTTTGATAATAATTCAGTGCAGTAAAAATTACTATCAGGGTTTTTATGAGGGTAGTAGCCAAGGCTAATGTAGGCAAGATATCAGTGAAAACATAGCTAGTGAGTTATACAGCCCAGGTGAAATCCAAATCTAACTCATATTTATTTGCAGTCTATCACACTGACAAGGATAATTTGTCTTTATGTTTCGTGGTAGGTTCTCATAACCATTTCAGAAACAAATACTGTCGTACTTTTACATACAAATTAGCAAGAGCTCACTGTGTTTCTAATATTTTCTTCTCATCTTAATGCTATATCCTGCCCCTGCTCCCATTACTCAGTTTTTCTACCCAAATACACATGTCCAAATATATGATGGTTTCAATAACAAGTCAGACTGTTCTCCTGGTAATAAAACAGGCATCCAAGGCTTTTTCTTAAAGAACAGGCAATGTCAATATTCAGTGTTTGATCTCAGTCCTCATTAAGTTTGGAATGAGCAATGCTGATATGTAAATCTTGTCATATTTGTAGGTCTTCTCATTCTACTCCTCAGTCTACCCCCATCTCCTCCTCTCCATCTGTTTCACCCATTCTCAGAGGCCAAACCCTGGGATTTCAGATTTACTCTACTGAAGATACACGCATGTCATTGACTTGCAGGCTCAAGAACCAAAAACTGATTGTGAGCCCATTGCCCAGTAGAGGTCTCTTAACAACAACAACAACAACAAAAACCCCTGCTTTAGCGTTTTCCTCCGCAGAAGGAGAACACAGAATTGCCTGCACATGCTCAGAAAGAGACCAACCCAATGAGCCTGGATATCTCTGATTAATTCTGTTACTAACAAGTGTACGAATCTTCCATTCTTGTCTAACTTGGAAGAAAGAATTCAGCCAAGAGATGCATAGCAAGGGTTGAGTAGCAGAGATTATTGAAGGAAAATAAAGTACATTCCTAGGGAGGAGTGGAAAACGGTTCTGGGCTGTTCCAGCGGGAAAAATAGTAGTAGCAGTGTTTATTTAAAGAGACAGTACGCTCTGAAAGAGGAGACAGAGTGGGCTGCTCAAAAGAAGGAGCCAGAAGCAGCCAGTGCTGAAGGACTCTCTATGAGAATCTCACATGGTTATTCATGAAGGGGTCTGAGGGGGTGTCACTTGCACACATGTTTCGGGAGGACTCCTCGGGTGCATATGCTCTGGGGTTGTACATATTACTACACATGTTGAATGTCTCAGTATTTAAAATCTCCACTCAGCGCTGTGGTTTTTATTGTTATAATGAGCAACAGGCTATTCTACGGGAAGTTATTGGAGGAGTGCACCGTTTCATCAGTGCAGAGAGTCCCTGCCATGGCTGTTTCTGGCTAGGGCCTGGTAAGTTCCCTCCAGGGATGGAGGGACCAACCACAAGGCCAGGTATAGCCAGTGTGGCCATTGTCCTTTTTGCTATTAGTGCACAGTGCTGATGATCAGTGGGCAGTGACTCCAAGACTTCTTTTCCCAGGGGCTCCCTTGCCTGCTCATTTCGGGCTGTCTGTCTACTCTGACAATTCCCGAGCTTATTTGATACATTCGACCTTCACACATTTCAGGATGAAGGGATCACACAAATCCTCCCGCTCCCCTCACTGCAATTAACCAGTTCAAACACCAGAAAATTCACCAAAGAACCATCAAAATAGTATAGTATATTCAGAAAAATCATTATTTGAAGAAACTTGAAGCAATAACTACATGGAGAACGTCCCCATAGAATGTTTGGAAAATTCTGCAGTAGAGAAAGAATCCTACGCAATATATTCCAGAAGCATTGCATGGTGATAATAAAATGATGGGAACAAGTTTTGAAAGTGCTCCTTTTAACCGTATTTCAGTATGTTACTGATTAAGAATTACTTTTCTTTGCCACCTGTAATAGTCTGTTCTTACATTGCCATAAGAAAATACCTGAGACTGGGTAATTTTTAAAGAAAAAAGGTTTAATTGACTCACAGTTCTGTATGGATGGGATGGCAACTTACAATCATGGCAGAAGGGGAAGAGGCCCATCTTATACGGCAGCAGGTGAGAGAGAATGCACCCGTAGGAGGAACTGTCACTTATAAAACCATCAGATCTCGTGAGAACTCACTCACTATCATAAGAACAGCATGGGGGAAACGGCCCCCAGATCAAATAACCTCCCACCACATGCCACCATGGACACGTGGAGATTATGAGGATTGTAATTCAAGAAGAGATTTGGGTGGGGAAACAGCCAGCCTAACCATGTCACTGTTACAGGATCATTTGCGGTGTTGGTTTTCTTGCCAGAATCCTGTGACTGGTAACGCCTTTGCCTGAGTTTTGCTTGGGCCAGCTGAGCTCATTCCACCCACTTCGCCTGGCAGGCTGTACTCGGCTCACTCTACTGGCCTGGATCCCACACCTGCCAAGGGTGAGTCAGGTGGCGAGGGATGTGTAAGCAAGTGAGCGTGTGATCCGGACACTGTGCAGAGCCAGGAATGTTGGCTGTGCAGGGTGGGCAGCTCTAGGCGCCAGCATGGGTGCCAGCTGCCTGTGAGACTGCAGCTGGACGAGGCCCATCACAAACAGCTTCCACAACTGGCACTGGGGAACATGGTGGCACCTGGAAGATTGGGGACCCCAGGAACCACAGGCCCCAAAAACGGAGTCACATCCCCGTCTTGGTGAGCTCCCAGGTTCGGGCTCCCTGAAGAGCCACAGCTCTGCTCTTCTCTTTGCTCAGCATGGCGAGCAAGGGGCATGTTTCAGCCGTGTTTGTGTTACAGTTTTAGCCTCACCATTCAGTAGATGCCGGGTTCTTGCCCTGAGTCCAGGAAGAATGAGGTATGCAGACATGTGGAGGGTGGGCAGGACCAAGAGGAGCTTTATTAAGCAATGCAAAGAGCTCAGAGATCCTCCGTTGGCAGCTGCTCTCCACAGCCAGGTTGTCCCGACACCTGTTCAGCTCTCAGCAAAGAGAGTAGCTCCACTCTGCAGCTGATCGTCCTGTCCTCTCCTCAGTTTTCAGCAGAGAGGAGACCCTGGGAGGGCAGTTCCACTCTGCCACTGAGAGGATACCGTGGGGAGAGCAACTCCTCTCTGCAGCAGGTCATCCCTCATCTCCCCGTCCTCTGTCTCCTCCATCCTCTGCTCATGTCTGCCTGAGCTCAGGACTTTAAAATGCCTCAGAGGGGAGGAAGTATCCACCACGGACCACCATGGCGCAGGTCCAGAAAAGGCACAAGTTCCTAACCCTGTCAGCAGGACGGGCAACCCAGCCAGCAGCTTTCAAGCCCTCCCTGGGCTGCAGGAAAGGCCTCATGAGAGACCTGCCACCTTCTGCCCAGGAGGCTGTCTGCCTCCCACTGCCATCCATGGCACTCAGGCTGCTCATGCCAAGGGGCACCTGTAGGCCAGCAGCAGTTGCCTTCTGCCCATTTTTCCTCGGCTTCCCTATGGCTGAGGTGGCAAGAGGCTGGTGTGTCAATGCTGCCCTGAGCATGCACACACTGGGCCAGGATGTGACAGCACTGGGGCTTGGCCCCAACTACACTCTGAGATCACAGTGGGCGCCTGAGAGCTGGGAAAGGTCAGGCAGTGGAAGCAGACATCCCCCAAGCAGGGACAGGAGGCCCTTCTTGGCATTGAAAGCCTGGAATGCAGAGGCCTGGATCCTCCTGGGAGGAAGGCGGTGCTCACACCCAGTCAGTGGAGCTGGTAGGTGGCCCGTTACACACCTTCTGGCAGCCTGGGGTAGGCAGCTCCCCTCGCTCGGCCCAGGCTGGCATCTGGTGCAAAAGTGATGTCTGCAAGTTCTTCGCCTAGCACTCAGGGGTGCCCATGTGTCCAGAATTCGTTCCTTCCGGTGGGTTTTTGGTCTCACTGACTTCAAGAATGAAGCCACAGACCCTCACGGTGAGTGTTACAGTTCTTAAAGATGGTGTGTTCAGAGCTTATTCCTTCCGGTGGGTTCGTGGTCTCACTGACTTCAGGAGTGAAGCCACAGACCTTCACAGTGAGTGCTACAGCTCTTAAAGGTGGCGCATCCGGGGTTGTTTATTCCTCCTGGTGGGTTCGTGGTCTTGCTGACTTCAGGAATGAAGTCGCAGACCCTTGCGGTGAGTGTTACCGCTCATAAAAGTAGTGCAGACCCAAAGAGTGAACAGCTTCAAGATCTATGGTGAAGAATGAAAGAACAAAGATTACACAGTGTGGGAAGGAAACCCCAGCAGGTTGCTGCTGCTAGCTCAGGTGGCCAGCTTTTATTTCCTTATTTGGCACCACCCACGTCCTGCTGATTGGTCTGTTTTTACAGAGTGGGTCTTGGTGCGTTTGCAAATCTTTAGCCACAGAGTGCTGATTGATGCATTTACAAACCTTTAGCTAGACACAGAAAAGTTCTCCAAGTCCCCACCCTACCCAGAAGCCCAGCCGGCTTCACCTCTCACCCAGGGCTCCCCCTTGCCTGGATGGGGTGGGGGAGGCAAGTTGGGGGAGCAGATTGCGACCTGGGCCTGGCCATCGAGAGTATCAGGCTCACTGGCCACCCCCCGGAAAACAATCCTGGGCAGACTCAGGCAGAGCCTCCTCCTGAGGTGTAGGAACTGGGCACCCTCACAGGGTGGGACAGTGGCCAAGGTCCCCAAAGCAGGGCCACTCCCACTTCCCATTCTGGGCCTCTGAAGCTTGGTCCCAGCTCCATGCGCTGCCCACAGCTGCAGGGTGAAGCAGCAAGACAGGAGTGGTGGAGGCTCTGGGCCTGGGGGTGGGTCCCGCCGGCTGCTCAAGGGTTGGGACAGCACAGTGCGCTGCCTGAGGGACACAAGGCACAGGAGACATGGGGCACAGGGGTCCCACTTCTGCCGCCACTGCTTGCAACTTCCCGCTGTAGTGGGACACTCTGGACAGCTTGTCACTGCCGCCATCACCACCCTTTTATCCTAAAATACTAAGGTGAACCTTAGCCGGGTTTCCTAGATTACCATCATCACAATTAGTTACTTTTATTCACAATTTATTTCTTCTTTTATTTTTCTTTTCTGTTTTTTGTTTAGTTTAGTTTTGTTTTTTGAGAGAGTCTCACTCTTGTCACACAGGCTGGAGTGCAGTGGCGCAATCTCCGCTCACTGCAACCTCCACCTCCCGGGTTCAAGTGATTCTCCTGCCTCAGACTCCAGAGTAGCTGGGATTACAGGCGCCTGCCACCATGTCTGGCTAATTTTTGTACTTTACTGAGTTTTGCTATGTTGGCAAGGCTGGTCTTGAACACCTGACCTCAGGTGATCCACCTACCCTGGCCTCCCAAAATGCTGGGATTACAGGCGAGAGCCACCACGTCCGGCCTTTTTTTTTTTTTTTTTTTTTTTGCCAGGATCTCCGTCACCCAGGCTGGAATGCAGTGGCATGATCTTGGGTCACTACAGTGTGGACCTTCCAGGTTCAAGCAATCCTCCCACCTCCCGAGTACTGGGACTAAATTGTTTCTAAGTAAATTGTTATTTTCTGTTGACCAAATTAAATGTGATCTTCTGGTTGCAACTGACAACTTCCAATAGTATTGAATTATTATTGGGGTATACAGACATAGCTATTCTCAAATTCAGGGACAATAGTCACTTTTACCCAAGAAATTTTGAACTTTCTGTACTAATAGAGGTGTGTTTTTCCAAAGTAAATAAAACACTTTTTTCTTTTATTTTGAGATGGTCAAATTTACTACTTTATGATGAGAAATATGAAATGATAATTCTGAGCAATAGTTTCTATTTAGGAATTTTGAGGCCACTGTTACCTTTAATAAAAAGGAAACTTCTCAGGAGCTACAGGTCTCATCACATAGGAAAAATGCAAATCTTGTCATTTCCAGAGGAGGGTAATGATGATGAGGGGAATCTTTTGGAGGAACTAGAATTGCTACACAATATCTCCCTCAAATTGTATAATGCTGCCGTTCATTAAAAGAAGTAGTCTTACTGCTGTGCACATCCATAAATTAGAGGGTTATAAATAATTTTAATACAAAGGACATTATTCTCAGAAATGGAATATGAAGGAATATGATATAGTGACTGAGCCTGAGGGGTATGTAATTTGGTTTAATCTATAGTGTACCATTTACTAGCTTTGTATCTTTGCACAAGTTGTTTTATCTCCATCGTTTTATTCTCTCCACCTGTAAGCATGAAAAGGGTGTTTATTTTACTGAGCTGACATGAGAATTAAATAAAAACATGAAGTATAGAAAACCCTTAGTACAATTCTGAGTACAAAGTAAAATGCTCTTATTTATTTATTTATTTATTTCTGAGACGGAGTCACTGTGTCACCCAGGCTGGAGTGCAGTGGTGCGATCTTGGCTCACTGCAAGCTCTGCCTCCCGGGTTCACACCATTCTCCTGCCTCAGCCTCCCAAGTAGCTGGGACTACAGGCGCCCACCACCACGCCTGGCTAATTTTTTTTATTTTTAGTAGAGACAGGATTTCACCATGTTAGCCAGGATGGTCTTGATCGCCTGACCTTGTGTTCCTCCCACCTCCGTCTCCCAAAGTGCTGGGATTACAGGTGTGAGCCACCACGCCGGGCCCTACTCTGCCCCTTTATCTATCCACATTGCTTTAAATCATATTCTTCTCTCAAGGTGTACAAGGATGATAAGTAGGTGCCAAGTGGAGCACGCAAGTGTGATGAGCCCTCTGACAGGGGAATGGAGTGAGAAGCTTTCTGACCTCATAAAAGGAGGGCTATCTTAAGTCATTGTTTTATATATTGTATGTGCATTAATCCTCACGTAATCTCAAGAGGTAAATGAGTATAATTATCCTCCATTATAGGTGAGAAAGTTGAGACACAGAAGAATTGAAAAACTCTTCCAGGATCAACGAGTAAAAGGCAGACCTTGGATGTGAAAACAGCAACCTGGCTCAGAAATCAGTTTTAATTAAGACACTCTGTACTTTCAAAGATTTGTAAACACTATGACAATGCATGCCGTTTCAAGCTATGAAGAAACAAACATAATTTATCACAGCATCTCTCAAATCTAATGGGTGCTAACTATCAAGATTAAATTCCAGGCTGATGACACTGTGAGGCCACGTAGCCAGCTGTGCTGAGGGCTGGTCAAGGTCAGAGTCTGGGTTTGCAGAGAAGCAGACAAACAGCCAAACAAGGAGACTTACTCTGTCTTCCTGATTCATTCCCTCTACCATTTTTTCTCCTAGTCCAACCTAAGGTGACTGCGTATCCTGAAAAGACCCAGCCCCTGCAGCACCACAACCTCCTGGTCTGCTCTGTGAGTGGTTTCTACCCAGGCAGCATTGAAGTCAGGTGGTTCCAGAACGGCCAGGAAGAGAAGGCTGGCGTGGTGTCCACAGGCCTGATCCAGAATGGAGACTGGACCTTCCAGACCCTGGTGATGCTGGAAACAGTTCCTCAGAGTGGAGAGGTTTACACCTGCCAAGTGGAGAACTCTAAGCGTGACGAGCCCTCTCACAGTGGAATGGAGTGAGCAGCTTTCTGACTTCATACATTTCTCACCTGGTAAGTGGAGGACTTTGCTAATCCCTGAGTGTCAGGTTTCTCCTCTCCCACATCCTATTTTCATTTGCTCCATGTTCTCATCTCCATCAGCACATATCACTGGGGATAGCCCTGTAATCATTTCTAAAAACACCTGTACCCCGGGGAAAGCAGTCATGCCTGCCAGGCAGGAGAGGCTGTCCCTCTTTTAAACCTCCCCATGACGGCACAGGTCACGGTCACCCACTCTCCCTGGGCTCCAGGCCCTGCCTCTGGGTCTGAGACTATATTTCTGTGCTGTTGCTTGGAGTTGTTTGTTGTGATCTGAGAAGAGACGTGTAGTGGCCTTCCTGGCATGAGGGGAGTCCAATCCCAGCTCTGCCTTTTACTAGCTCTGTCACTCTAGACAAACTACTTAACCTCTTTGAGTCTCAGGATTTCTGTTGATCAGATGTTGAAGTCATGCCTTACCTCAGGTTGTAATATTTGAATGAGTTTGAGGCCTAACCTTGTAACTGTTCAGTGTGATTTGAAAACCCCTTTTTTCCCCAGGAATAGTTATTTCAGTTCTTGCAGGGCAGTCTTTTTTCCCATTTTCAAAGCTCTGAATCTCAGGATCTCAGTTAAAGAGGGTTCCATTTGGGATAAACATCACTAAACCTGGCTTCCTCTCTCAGGAGCACGGTCTGAATCTGCACAGAGCAAGATGCTGAGTGGAGTCGGGGACTTTGTGCTGGGCCTGCTCTTCCTTGGGGCCGGGCTGTTCATCTACCTCAGGAATCAGAAAGGTGAGGAGCCTTTGGTAGCTGACTCTCTCCACAGACTTTTCTGGAGAAGGAAATATGGCTTTGCTGAGGTTAGTTCTCAGTATATGAGTGGCCCTGGATAAAGCCTTTTTTTCCCCAGATGACCTCCAGTGTCGCACTAATCCAGAAATCATCAGTGCATGGTTACTATGTCAAAGTTTAATAGCTTGTGGCCTGCAAAGATTAAAAAAAAAAAAAGGCTAACAAGTAGGGATCCTTTGGTTGGAGATTCTGGAGCAAATTAAGGCAGAGCCACTAAAGCTAATGCAATTACACTGGATCCTGTGACAGACACTTCACACTTCATGGGTCATGTGGTGAGTTTCTTCTCCTCTCTGCCCCGGTTCATGTAGGTTGTGGTGTTAGAGAAATCTCAGGTGGGAGATCTGGGGCTGGGATATTATGTTGGAGGACAGATTTGCTTCCATATCTTTTTTTTTTTTTTTTTTTTTTGAGACGGAGTCTCATATCTCCAGGTTGGAGTGCAGTGGCGCAATCTCGGCACACTGCAACCTCCTCCTCCCAGGTTCAAGTGATTCTCCTGCCTCAGCCTCCCGAGTAGCAGGGACTACAGGCACCTGCCACCACGCCCAGCTAGTTTTTGTATTTTTAATAGAGATGGGGTTTCACCATGTTGGCCAGGATGGTCTCAATCTCTTGACTTCGTGATCCACCTGACTCAGCCTCTCAAAGTGCTGGGATTACAGGCGTGAGCCACCACACCTGGCCTGCTTCCATATCTTTTAAGTGTATATCTTTTCCCATTTTCCCCAGGACACTATGGAATTCAGCCAACAGGTAATACCTTTTCATTCTCTTTTAGAAACAGATTCACTTTCCTAGAATGATGGCAGAGGTGATGAGGCATGAGACAGAAATAATAGGAAAGACTTTGGCTCCAAATTTCTGATCGGGCAATTTACACCAAAACTCCTCCTCTCCACTTAGAAAAGGTCTGTACTCGGCCAGGTGCAGTGACTTACGCCTCCACTTACGCCTATAATCCTACCACTTTGGGAGGTCGAGGTGGGTGGATCACCTGAGTCAGGAGTTTGAGACCAGCCTGATCGATAAGGAGAAACCTCGTCTCTACTAAAAACACAAAAAAATGAGCTGTGCTTGGTGGTGCATGCTTGTAATTCCAGCTAGTCTGGAGGCTGAGATAGGAGAATGGTTTGAAGCCGGGAGGCAGAGGTTGTGGTAAGCACGACATTGCAGTCCAGCCTGGGCAACAAGAGTGAAAGTCCCTCTAATAAAATGAATAAATAAAAAATAAAAGGCCAGTGCTCTGCAGTAGTATTGGCTCAGGGAGACTTAGCAACTTGTTTTTCTTCTCCCTGTAGAAGCTAAAGAGCTTCTGAATAGCAAAAGAAAGTATCATCAGAGTGAACAGGCAACCTGCAGAATGGGAGAAAATTTTTGCAATCTGTCCATTTGACATAGGGCTAATATCCAGAATCTACAAATAAACACATTTACAAGAAAAAAACAACCTCATCAAAAAGTGGGTGAATGATATGAACAGACACTCCTCAAAAGAAGACATTTATGCAGCCAACAAACATATGGAAAAAAACTCATCATCACTGGTCATTAGAGAAATGCAAATCAAAACCACAGTGAGATACCATCTCACACCAGTTAGAATGGCGATCATTAAAAAGTCAGGAAACAACAGATTCTAGAGAGGAAGAGAAATAGGAAAGTTTTTATACTGTTAGTGGGAATGTAAATTAGTTCAACCATTGTGGAAGACAGTGTGGCGATTCCTCAAGGATCTAGAGCTAGAAATACCATTAGACCCAGCGGTCCCATTATTGGGTATATACCCAAAGGATTATAAATCATTCTACTATAAATACACATGCACACGTATGCTTATTGTGGCACTATTCGCAATAGCAAAGGCTTGGAACCAACCCAAATGCCCATCAATAATAGACTGGATAAGGAAAATGTGGCACATATACACCATGGAATACTATGCAGCATAAAAAAAGGATGAGTTCATGTCCTTTTTAGGGACGTGGATGAAGCTGGAAACCATCATTCTCAGCAAACTAACACAAGGACAGAAAACCACACACTGCATGTTCTCACTCATAACTGGGAGCTGAACAATGAGAACACATGGACACAGGGAGGGGAACATCACACACTGGAGCTTGTCTGTGGGTGGGGGGCTAGGGGAGGGATTGCATTAGTAGAAATACCTAATGTAGATTATTGGGTGATGGGTGCAGCAAATCACCATGGCACATGTATACCTATGTAACAAACCTGCACATTCTGCACATGTAGCCCAGAACTTAATGTATAATAATAATAATAATAAAGAAGGTGGAAAAAAATCATCTGGTCCATTTGGCTCCAAGGACAAAGAAGAAAAAGAAAAGAAAAAGGGAAGATTATTTCCCAATAGAATAATGGTTTTCATGTATATGTCATGAGTATGTGAGGTAATGCATATGTTTAATAGCTTGATTTAGACTTTCCACACTATAGGCATGTATCAAAACTTTGACTCTACAACCTAAATACACTATAAAATTTGTACTTGTCAGTTAAAAAAAGTAAACCTAACGTTTACAAAAGCAATGCATAAAAACTGAGAAGAGACTGTAACAACTGAAAGAAACTTAGCCAACATGAGATGAGAAACCAGCTAGCAAGTACATCAGAACTCTTTCTTTCCTTTTTTTTTCTGTTTTTTTTTTTTTTTTTTTTTGATACTGAGTCTCACTCTGTTGCCCAGACTAGAGTGCAGTGGCACAATCTCGGCTCACTGCAAGCTCTGCCTCCCAGCTTCACACCATTCTGCCTCAGCCTCTCGAGTAGCTGGAACTGCAGGCGCCCACCACCATGCCCGGCTAATTTTTTTTGGATTTTTAGTAAAGACGGGATTTCACCGTGTTAGCCAGGATGGTCTTGGTCTCCTGACCTCATGATCCACCCACCTTGGCCTCCCAAAGTGCTGGGATTACAGGCATGAGCCACTGCGCCCAGCCCAGAGCTCTTTCTTAATCCTGTCTACCGTATTGTGTGTCTATTACTGCAAATTAGTATATGGTTTTTCATTCCAGAGACTTCAGTAATATAGTATTACCAAAGGACTTGTACAGATTTCAGAGAAAGACAAATTTAGAAGATGGAGCTTTCTCCATTGTGTTCTGAGAGTATCAAATATGTCAAATCTAAAAAGTACATACTCAATGCAAAAGTCTATTTCAAAGTAATAATCATTTGAGCATAATTTCTCTATTGTCAGAGACAACTTGTTTTCAATCAAATTCAATATTTATTTTATGCATATTTTATTTTTAGTTATGTGTTACTTGTACATACACATCAGTACAAGTACATATAAATCCTATAAGAACATAAATCCTATAGGAATATATTAAGTTAATAATTATGTCTGTTCTGTTTGATCCCAGCGTTGCAACAAACAGGCCTTGTTCCCTAAGTTGAGGAAATGATTTATCTCATTTTATATGAGACTTGTGGTGTGGAACTAAAATATGCGGGATGAATATTTGAATGAAGATGCTTCTGCTGCAAATATCAGAAAATCCCACCTAGTGGGCTTTATTTTTCCTTGACCCATGATCTCACATAGGTTATAGATATGAGGCTGGGCGTCTCCAGGGTTGCTCAACTCAGCAGGCCAGTGGCATCACCAGCGACCCTGGCACTTCATAGCTCATCTCTCTGTCACACACAGCACGTCAGCTTTCCTGCGATGGTAGAAGGACCCCTGCAGCAGCTTTAGGTTTCTTATTCTTTCACAACAGCTCTCAGAGAAAGGAAAAGGATAGCACTTTTTCCTATGTGCCCTTATAAGGAGCAACTACACTGTTTCCAGAGTATTCCCAGTACCCACTTTCTCACTGGAATGACTGTGGGATCACACGGGCTCAGACAGGCCAGGATTCAACCTTTGTAGAGTGGGCCTGATGCACATGGGGAGAAAAGGAGCAAAATCATACATTTTTAAAAGTAAAGAAATGACGGCTAGAGTAGGAGAGGTTGATTTCAGGGTACGGAAATGATAGATTGTGGTACTCTTAGGTTGTTAGTATTTGTAGTTAAATTAAACATGAAGGCCTAGAGATTCCTGATAGGCATCCTCCATTCAGCGTTTTGGATCTTTTTTAATACATATGTATTGAGCATTAAATGTCTGCCATGAACTCAATTAGAATAAAACAGAAAGGCAAGGAAAAAGGATTGATATGAGAACTCAATTCTGTATGCTGACATGTTGTTTTTACGGGGAAATTTTTGAGAAAAAGTAAAATAGGAATGACTAGCTCTATAAGGTGCTAAAACATTCTATACATTTATTTCAAAAAATACATTTGTTGGCTGGGTGTGGTGGCTCATGCCTGTAATCCCAGCACTTTGGGAGGCCGAGGCAGGTGGACCATGAGGTCAGGAGATCAAGACCATCCTGGCTAACACGGTGAAACCACATCTCTACTAAAAATACAAAAAACAAAATTAGCCAGGCATGGTGGCAGGCACCTATAGTCCCAGCTACTCCGGAAGCTGAGGTGGGAGAATGGCGTGAACCCAGGAGTTGGAGCTTGTAGTGAGCCAAGATCATGCCACTGCACCCCAGCCTGGGTGACAGAGAGAGACTCCATCTCAAAAAATAAAACAAAAACAAACAAAAAAAATTTGTTACTGATTCTTTATTTTTTGTTAAATATGCCAGTAAAACAGAGTCTAGAATTAGAACCAGAAAGAGTTAAGATTTAGTTTCAGTGTGGTACGTTGTATTTCAAAGTCATTTCTTTCACCAACTGGATCCTGGATGAATAAAAATTGAAACATAAAGAGAAAATATAAAATTCACAAGACAGAGGTTATTTCTAATACTATCATCATCATTATAATTATGTTTGAAGACAAACAGATTTTCTAAACCCTTATGTGTTGCTGGTGGGCGTGTACGATTTTAGAAATACCTGGAAATTTGGCAATTTCTTTAAAAGTTTAACATATGTTTGCCATATGACCCAGCAATTTCACTCCTTGGAATCTACCTAAGAGACATAAAAACGTATGTCCTCATGAAGATACATGTTTAAGAGTTCAGAACAGCATTAGCCATAGTAGGCCCAAACTGAAAACAATCCAAATGTCCTTCAACTAGTAAATGGATTAAGAAAATGGATAAACTATATCCATGCAAGGCAATATCATTCAACAATAAAAGGGAACAAAACCAGACTTATCTGGCAGGGGAGATACCATGAACATGAGGGTAGTTTTCCCAAGGCAAGTTTCAACCCTTGCACTCCGGGTGATGAGAGATTACTTAATGGGTACAATGCATGTGATTGGGGTGATGGATACTGTGGAACACTGACTTCACCACTATGCAATCTACACAGGTAACAAAACTACACTTGGACCTTATAAATTTACACAAATGAAAAAAGAGAAAATAAATAAAAAGAAATGAAAAGGGACAAAATGATGATACATACTACAAAACTGATGAACTTCAATAATGTTAACTAAGTGAAGGAAACTGGACACAAAAGGTTACATAATGTATGATTTCATTTACTTGAAATATGTAGAAGAGGTAAATTGATTCACGCAAAAAGCAGATCATTGGGTGCCTAGGACTTGGAGTATCAGTGGGAATTAATTGTAAATGGAGAAATTTTGGACATAACAGAAATGTTAAAAAAATAACTGGATTGTTGTGATAATTGCACAAATGTACTGATTTACTAAAATCATTACATTTTACATATAGAATGAATGAATCTCATAGTATGTAAATGAAGCCTTAGGAATCCTGTTAAAATAATTCTTTTTTAAAAAATAAGACTTTGTAAACAAGACAAAATCCAGAATGATTTTGTCAAATGAAAAAATATTTGAAGAAAATTACTGACTTCTTTGCCTGAAGAAAATAACAAAATTAAAAGAAGTATATGATGCTCAGAAAAAAATTTGATCACATAAGACAGACAATGGGTTAACTTCCTTATGAAAAATTGCTAACTAATCAATAAATTAATTAATGGAAATGCCCCGGAAAATTGAGCAAAAGATATAGACTGACTATAGAAGAGAATATTCCAATAGTCAAATATTTGCTCAAACTCACCAACGAACGGAAAAATCCAAATTCAAACAGCAATTTCTCCCCCCAAAAACTGGAAAATACAATAGCTTGTTTTAAAACCAAGGATTTAGAAGATTCTATGGGAATAGATTCTTCTATATTATTAGGATTTTGTGGATGGCAGTGTGCTATTAAAACTCAAAATGCAATTGTTACATGCTTGATGAAAACAACAAAAATCCCATTCTAAACATCTGTCTTCAGGAAACAATCCTACATGAGCCCAAAGAAATATAAAATTGGTTGTTTTGAGCCATGGTTTGCAATAACAAAAACATTTTGAAATTCTAAAAGAAAAACTGATTAATTTGTCTTGATTATAAAAATTTTGTACATCTAAAAACTATGCAGCATGTGAAGTGACAGCACACTGCAGGATGACATTTGGTGTCGTGTGGGGCACTGTGAGTATAGACTGGTGTAACCCTGAGTCGTGTGGATAATACAGTATTTCCACTCTAGGTTTTTACAGTCTCTGTACATTTTTCCTTGTACTTCCGTGATGACATGTAAAAAATGTAGCAGGAGAGAAAAGAAACATTCTCAATATTTAGAAGAAAGGTAAATTGTATAGACATAGAAAGGAATAATATACAGGGCTTTAAGTAAATTATGGAGGACTATCAACATAAATTGAAAAAAAATCATCTAACATAATGCCAATTAGGAAGTAGAAAATTATAAGAATTGTCATTGTTACTATAAGAACAAAAAATATATAGACTAGACTAAATGGATAAACTGGAAAATAATCTTATTTTTAAAATTTTAATGAGCCATAGATCAAAAAGCATAAAAATTCCAAATTCCAGAGATAAATAAATTCCACTTAGGTGAGCAGGGACAAATGTCCACTCTTATTCTTTGACCCCTTTACGAAATCTTAACGGGGTGAAATATTGAGCATGGCTGAGAAGGGAGATAGGGACTGAGGACAAAGCAGCTGAGTTGTGTTAAACAGCCCCGTGGGCTTGTGTGCTGCATTAAAATCTATAGAGGCCCCCTGAATAATACATATCTACTTTACCCTGCCAGCTGAGTCTCCTTCCAGAACGTTTTCTGACTTCATGCTGGTGGTGTGGGAACTAGGGAGGTAGATAGAAGTCAACAAACATCTCTGTAGCTTCATACAAACAAAGATCAGGAAGGAAATCAAGATAGGAACGATGCTTTCAACCACCTTGACTGAGCTGGCATTTATAATTGACATATATACTGACATCTGAGAACTACAGAATGTTTATTTATTTATATTGCACAAAGATTATCCATGAAATAGAACAAATACTGTGATGATAAAAGTAGTCTCAATTACTTTCACAAGCATAAAATCTTACAGAGTATATTATCTGAACACAGTCTTATCAAATTACAAATAAGATGAAGAACATTGGCCAAATTTTTGGAAGTAAAATAATATGTTTCTAAATAATCTATAATTTGTCAAATAAAATCAGAAAGAAAATTAGAAGATACTTTTTTTTTTTTTTTTTTTTTTTTT
>NC_037671.1:33674543-33691311 GCF_003255815.1 Theropithecus gelada
CTGCAGTCAGGAAAAGAAGGACTCACTAAAGGGAGCTCCTGTCTGAAATATTAGAGACCATGAACCCAAGTAGTCTTCTGTGACCCTGGGATTGGACAGAGTCTGAGAAAAGAACCAATGGGCACTGAGCTTTGCATGAGTCATCACTCACCGGGCAGACGGTTAGTGTGAAAGGTCTGAAAATGTAAAACCTGTGATGCAGTTAAGATGACAGATGGAGGACGGTGATACCCATTTTAAGCAGTCAAGTAAGTCATGAGATTGGGGGAGATGATGTGTTTTCTTTGCTCTGACGCTGATCTCAAATATTCTGCTGGCCATCTACGGGGATTATCATTTCCCCAATTCTGCCACACCTCACACACTCACAGGACATGGCCTGGTGTGGAAGAAATGCTATCTCAGTGTGTAAAAGGTCAGTCAGTGGCATGGTTTAGAGGGATTAGAGTATCCATCCCAGAACTCAAATGAGGCCTGGAGTCTGTCTGTCTTGTCTTTGTCCAAGGGTGTGTTTAAGATTAACACCCATTTATATTTACTTTCTCCCAGAGGTCTGTGAGTCCTGCGATGTGCAGGAGATACCAGGTTCTTCCAGAGGACTCTCATCAGGGTTAGTAGGGCTCAGTCTAGGGACCTAACACCGGAAGCATGAACACACCACTCACCCTACCATGTAAGTATGCAGCTTTAAGGACACCACCTCTTTTGGACTTCGATTCCTTGTCTTCGATATGGAGATGATAGAACCTGCCTTATAGCAAAGCTCTTAAGATCAAACGAGATTGATAGGTCTGAAATTGCTTTGGAAAAATAAAGCCCATAGAGAATATAAATTGACTAGCAAATAAGGAAGAAAGTGAAAAAAGAATCATCAAAGACCCCACCTCCTTCAAAGCATCTGATTCTATTTTGTTTATAGTGAATATTTTTACAAACGTACAAAGAACATTACTTCTTACTTTAGACACTTGTAAATGTGATCCTGTTGGACCACCAATTCTAATTTCAAAAAAGAATCAAATTGGCATAATTTCTTTAAATCAATATTAAAATGTAAATAGAAGGCTAGCATGTAAAATGCAAGAGAAGAAAATAATTATGTAGTAGAAGGTGTCCAGTAGGATTGAGGGGCCAGGAAAGGATTGTGGAGAAAAGCTCAGGTTTTTAGTAATTGCCTGGATGGAACTCTTCTCCTTGTCATTTATCTGCCATAATTAGACAGATACTTAATTCCTCGATGATGTCTCAGGTAATTTATTTTTACAGTAGACATTAATAATACCTCCCTCAGGTGTAATGTGAGGTTTAAATGAGGTAAAGCGTGCAAAGCACTAATAACAGCATTTCTCATGTGCTAATCTGTTAGTAATTGTTATTTATGCAAGGTAAGGCTACCACAAATAAGATAAAATATTAATGTAATTTATGTACTTCATCATTACATTAAATAGTAAATGTTTTGTGATCTTCTCTGTGAGCGTCGAAGAAATAGCTCAAAATTGAAATATTTAAAATGAGACTAGAAAAGTATTTTCTTAAATATGGTAAAGACAATATAAAATAAAAAAATGAACATTACCTGTAACAGAAAAGCATTAGAGAAACCCTTCTCAAAAACAAGATCAAAATATGGGTGTACATTGTTACCATAGGTAATGCTGTCCTGGGTATTCTTATATGAAAATGAAATAACATGACTAGTAATTTAAAGATAAATACCTGTTTAAACACCAGGAAAAGTCAAATACTAAGATATCTGAATAATAAAAGTTATCTAGAAATTTCACTAATAAAGGTAACCAGGAATAGATAAATACTTAAAGATCAACTTCATTCGAGTTAATTAAAACCACTAAATAGAAATTATAACACTTCTGCAGAAATGATTAAATTAAAAGTAGATATCTCAGGGAGGTGGACCTGAAAGAAAGATTAATTACATATTTTATTAGATAGAGCATTCATTCTTAATTATCAGCAGAATATTTTTGTAAACTTGACAACGTAACATAAAACATGATTTAAAATATAGTGACCAAAAACCATCAAAGATCATCTGACTGCCTGGGATGGGGGTGGGGGTGGGGAGAAGGAACATAATGGAAAACATTTGCCATCAGAAGAAGGTGTGACTTATCTTTCCACATCTCTTTCTCTAACTCTGAAAACGAACTGTGAACTGGAGCTCTCTTGACCACGCTGGTACCTAAAATTCTCCCATCTCTTCCCCAGCACCTTCCAGCATCCTCTTTACCCAGCAACAGAGAATGTCAGCTTTATGATTTCTCTGATTGGTGAAGCCCAGCCATGCTGACTCCTCTCCACCCATTTTGACCATTTCCAGTGCTAGAAGCCCACAGTTTCAGAGTCTCATCTGCCTCCACCCGGCTCAGTTCATTATCACTGTTCCTGTGCTTGCGGTCATCAATTATAGACTCTATAACATGCGCCCTGAAGACAGAATGTTCCAGACCAGAGCTGTTATCTTGAGAACCCTCTCCTTGGCTTTGCTGCTGAGTCTCAGAGGAGCTGGGGCCATCAAGGGTGAGTGCTCAGGAGGACACAAGAGCGTCGGGGTGAGTGGTGGGGAGGCTCACATCAATTGTTGCTTCAGGAATCAGAGATTTTAGGGGCTCATTGATCTGTCTGACCCTCATGATAGTCTGTGTTCCCTCTGGCCCTCATAATAATAACAGCAATAGCAGCCAGAATTTATGACACGCCTGCATAGTTTCTTTCCCCATTTATATCTCACAGGAAACTTCAATGAAGATATTATTCCCTTCATTTAGAAATCATTCCCTTTATTTAGAAATTATTTTGAAAAAACTGAAGCTCAAAAAGATGAATACGTTTTCCAAGGTTACACAGCAGATCAATGAGCCAAGTTTGAAGTCCAGACCCAGCTCTGAGGGTCATACACTGCCTCTCCCAGATTCCTGCACACAGTGAACTTCTACCAGGGCCCTGCAGGGCCCCACACCCCTCCTCTCTCTCTGGGATCCCGAGCCTCTGTCTTTTGTGGCTGCTTCACAGGAACTCTGAGCTATGGGCTCTGCATTAGGAGAGAAAGTGCTGAGTTTTCCTGTATCCTCCATCTCTCCTAGGACCCTACGGCTCTTCCTGGGTCTTTGTGGGTGGTCACAAGCTTTCCTCTCTCAAGACAGTAGTGTTGCATGGTCTTGATAGCCTTGTGATTCGGGTTCTGAGAGGTCCAGGACTGCAAGGGAGGCCTAGACTTTGGAGAGCTGCAAGGACTCAGCCAGAGATGGGCCGTGGTGAATGCTCTTTCTTCCCGTAACTGACATCAGGGAGAATGACATCAAGCCTGTGTATGATGCTGTCATCCCAAAACCTAGTGATGGGGAAGGTTAGAATCCATAACATACAAGATGCACACTGGCCTCAGACAGTTTTATTTAAGATGTGTGGAATAAACAGGAGGTGAGGCTGTGGAGACCAGAAATATCTATTGCCCTGTTCATGGTCACCTGGGTTATTTCTAATGTTATGTTACAATAAACACCACAATGGGCATCTCTTCATAGATTTGAATACTTTTTAGGATTCTTCCTAGAAATTCCTAATTAGCTCAGCTGTCTCTTCAGGGCTTCCCTGCCCCCAGTGGTTCCTTGTCTCTTAACATTTAAACATGTCCTTTACCTTAAAAACATAAGTGAAAAGCAACTGATAAAAAACAACCATGACTTCAGTCTGCATCCTACCCTAGAGATACTTCCTTTGTGTCCTCACACTTGGAGCTAAGCTTCTGACTTGCCTCCGGCACATCCCTTAGGACCCTCTCATCTTGGCCATCAGGAACCTCAGCAGAAGGTCAAATCCAGTGGGTTCTTCTCAGTGCCTCTGACTTGAGTTACTGATAATATTTGCACTGTAATCCACTTATTTGTGATGAACTACCCTGTTCTTATTTTTCTCCTATTTCCCTGGATCCTCCTTATCATCCTTTAAATCACCTCTTAATTATCATGTTCTCTCATACCCTGAGATCTCTGCAATTCTGACTTTTGGCACTCTTCCTGGAAAATCTCATCTAACCTGCACCTGCCTCTAATGACTGTCAGTTTTCTGGCCTAAACTCCTCTCCTGAGACCACCCATCATCCACAAATGTCTATGTATTATTTCTCCTTAGATAACTTCCAGATCGCCTAAGTGCAACAGCCCCACAGTGAACTCAGTATCTTCTCCCGGTCAGGCTGTCTTCCCTGTGAGAAGTGGCTTTTGCCCTGTTTTCTGAATGCCTACATTGAAGCCATCTGTTCCCCAGGAAGCCTTCCCTGATGTGCTATTTGATCGCATCTTGTGTATACCCACATATCTGCACTTATCCTTCTGAACCTGCTATTGCCTTGTCTCTTGTGTTTCCTTCTGTGAATTGTACGAGTCTGCAGAACAGGACCTATGTGTTATTTTTATTTGAATATTTAGCATCTAACAGTGTTTGACATATAGTAGTCTTTTAATACACATTTTTGTCTAAATGGAAATGATATTTTTAAGTAAAATAATCTGTTTAATATCTGGTTGATCTTTAGACTGCAGAACTTGTGAAAGTGTTTTTTAAAAAGCATTTTTAAAACTATAAGGAACATTCACATATTAGGAAGATGAGTTCCCAATAATTGCTAGAGGACGTTGTGTCTTTTTAGTTTACCCTCTTTTTCCTGATGAGTCCTTTGAGTCCTTTAAACTGAGAAGGAAGCTGAGTTTCCTTGTGAAATACCTATAGGATTTAATTTAATTTGTTTAGTTTGAAATACCACTCTGTGCTTGGCCACTTACAGTGACAGGGAGTCATTCTCAGTGCAAAATAAGACACAGACCCTATTCTCCAGACACTTACAATTACAGTGACAGAGAGTCATTGTACATACATGTACAGAGACATAGACCAACAAGGGAGTTTATTTTTGAGTTTGATGAGGATGAGATGTTCTGTGTGGATCTGGACAAGAAGGAGACCGTCTGGAGGAGTTTGGCTGAGCCTTTTCCTCTGAGACTCAGAGTCATTCTCCCTGTCACTGTAAGTGGCCAAGCACAGACTGGGTCCCCACATGTCAGGGCTGCAAACTCACAGGGAAATTCGTGAGTTGGGAGGTGAGAGCCAATGAGCCCTGTAGTACCTTCTCGCTCTCATGCATTTATCATTCTAAACCCAGACTTTCACATATACATTCATTGTTTTCTTTCATGATGATAATTGCATTTATCCTCTTATCTTTGCTACTTCTTGCAAACTAATACAGATTAAGAAACAAAATAAATTAAATCCTACAGGTATTTCCAACTCAGCAATAATTTCTAGTTGGCCTCTAAAACAAAAATCAAAATATAAATGTGAGAAAAGTTTAGAATGCTTAGTACCTGGGTAAGGAAACAATCTGCACACTAAACCCCCCAGTCATGACTTTACCTATACAACAAACCTGCACATGTACCCCTTCCTGAACATAAAATAAATGTTAAAATATTTCTTAAAAGGAAACAAAAAGTTTGGAACAAATGCCAAAATAACTGTACTGTACTTCTGAATTTATATGCCCCAAGTGAAAAATATTATCAACAAAGTTGTACATTCTAGTTTCATGTTCATAAACTAAGACAGAAACTTTAAAACTGTCAAGAACACTAAAATTTGAAGGATTTCCTCCCAATTTTCTATTTTTTCTATTTTCTATTTTTTGTCCTCCCAATTTTCTATTTTTTCTCTCTTTCTGCAATAAGAAAAATAAAATGTCCACTTTCCCACCCCATGACTCGAAAAACAATTTTACATCTGTGTCTTAGAAGAATTAAGACCTTAAGGGTAGAAAAAAATCTACTAGTTCCACCAGTAGCTGTATGACCTTGGCCAGTTATTAATATATAACCTCTCTGCATTTCCTTACCTGTAAAATAGTATGCTATGTATTTGCTTCATAGGGTTATTGTGATAATTCAACGAGTGAAATATGTAAAGTATTTAGAAGGATGCCTGGCGCAAGTAAGTGCTCAACAAATGTTAGCTGTCATTGTTACTATTGCTATTTTGTAGGGTCAGGATGCCCAGACTTTCAAAGGCCAGGAAGCAGCTTGACTTATCAATGATAAACTTCATTTTGTTCTTCGCTCCTTTCTTTTTATAACTACTCAACTGCTCTGTATTATTTCCTTAATGGTGTTGGTCTCTCTTCCCCATATGTCCTGCCTTTGACCTCTTACCTTCTTCCTTTTTATATTCATAAGTCTTTATTCATTCTCTAGCTTTCACCACTTGCATATTCAAATTGACATTTTGTCACGTTTTTCTCTACTTTCTTTATGCAGCGGACCATGTATCAACTTATGCCATGTTTGTACAGACACATAGACCAACAGGGGAGTATATGTTTGAGTTTGATGAAGATGAGCAGTTCTATGTGGATCTGGACAAGAAGGAGACCGTCTGGCATCTGGAGGAGTTTGGCCGAGCCTTTTCCTTTGAGGCTCAGGGCGGGCTGGCTAACATTGCTATATTGAACAACAACTTGAATATCACGATCCAGCGTTCCAACTACACTCAGGCCGCCAATGGTATTGCCTATCTTTGCTTCTTCCTCTGTAGCCCAACTGGAAGGGATGAGAGGGCCTCTCTGCCACCCTTAGACTAGGAAGCCTAAGTGCCCCCTGCTGTGTGATCCTCTTCCGCTAGTGGCCATGGGCTGATCCCACTACAGCAAGGGCTTGCATCCTCTCTTCTCAGGAGAGAGAAAGTTGAGCAGAGTGAGGCTGGTCAGTATTGTGATACCCCTCTCTGTGATTCAGAGCTGCCATAAAATCTAAGGTTGAGGTAGAGGACCACCCTCCTCCCCCACAAGAGGTGGAGCCTTTGTGATTCGTCCCAGAAGAGGGGCCTAACCTGGTGCTCTCTCCTCCCAGATCCCCCTGAGGTGACCGTGTTTCCCAAGGAGCCTGTGGAGCTGGGCCAGCCCAACACCCTCATCTGCCACATTGACAAATTCTTCCCACCAGTGCTCAACGTCACGTGGCTGTGCAACGGAGAGCCGGTCACTGAGGGTGTCGCTGAGAGCCTCTTCCTGCCCAGAACAGATTATAGCTTCCACAAGTTCCATTACCTGACCTTTGTGCCTTCGGCCGAGGACTTCTATGACTGCAGGGTGGAGCACTGGGGCTTGGACCAGCCGCTCCTCAAACACTGGGGTATGCAGCTCCTTTTCTCTCCATAATCTTCTGGCATCCTCTATTCCAAGGACCTGGTGTGCTCTGCACCAGCTTTCCCCACTGGCCAGGTCTCAGTCCTTTCCTCGTCCTAATGTCCAATTAACTGTCCATAACCTTCAATTCCCACACCCATTCCACACCAGAACCACCCTCACTGCACCTCCTGACCCTATCTCTTCATTCTTCCCCCAGAGGCCCAAGAGCCAATCCAGATCCCTGAGACAACGGAGACTGTGCTCTGTGCCCTGGGCCTGGTGCTGGGCCTAGTGGGCATCATCGTGGGCACCGTCCTCATCATAAAGTCTCTGCGTTCTGGCCGTGACCCCCGGGCCCAGGGGCCCCTGTGAAGTACTGTAAAGGTGGGAATGTAAAGAGGAGGTTCTAGGATTTGTAGAATGTAAGGAAGGGAGGAAAAATTCAATCCGATAATTGTTCATTGATCTTCTAATGGGTTAAAAGCATTCAGCCACATAACAACAACAACATTGATAACTAACAGTAGTTAATATGCTCAGGTGCTATTCTGAGCATTTATGTTTATTAACTCACTTTATTCTCACAAATAGTCTTTGAGGTAGGTACTATTATTTTCACCATTTCACATGAGAGATACTTCTATCTTTTTACATACCCAGAGACCTGAAGCAGCTTGATCAAGTTCCCACAGCTATGAAGTAGTAGGGCTAGCTTCCAATCCAGAAAGTCTAGATCCAAGACTGTTTATCCACTATACTATACACCCTATTTTGTGAAAGAAAAGACCAAGTTCAAATTCTCCAAGAGTCCATTGTCTATTAATGGAGGCAGATCTATATTTCTATACATAATTACAACACAGTGTGGTGGGTACCTGTACTATTTACTGCCTTTACTTGGACTCATTCCATGGCAATGCCACACAAAAAATGCCCCTCCGGAGATCTTATAGTTTTCTATTTTTCGTAACATTCACCATGTTTTATATTTGTATGTGTTTTGGAAATTCTCTTAGCATTAGGTAGTGAACTTCCATGCAGATGACCACATCTAATTCATTATTATTATTGTTATTCATGCTGGACATCAGGTACAAAAGGTTAAGGACTTCTCAGTTCATTATACTATCATCATTGGTGCCTCCGAGCTCTCAATCTCTCTCGATTTATTTGGTCCCTTTTATCCCCCGTCGTTACTCCCATATCTAACCTCTTACCCCGACCTCATAGGCAAACATTTTAATGAATTTGCTGTTTCCTTTCATTTGCATAGATCCTGTATAATATGTATTAGTGTTCAGTGTACATGTATTTTAATTAGCCAAAATGACATTAAATTATAGATCTAATTTTGTACATCCAGTTTATTTCTTCCAAATCTTCCATAATGTTTTGCTCTATAAGTCCATGCATTAGTCCATTTTGCATTGCTATAAAGGAATACCTGAAGTTACCTAATTTATGAAGAAAAGAGCTTTAATTGGCTCACAGATCTGCAGGCTGTACGAGAAACATGGCACCGGCATCTGCTTCTGTTGGGGGATTCAGGAAGCTTTTACTCATGGTGGAAGGCAAGGGGAGCCGGTGAATCACATGGTCAGAGAGGGAGAAAGAGAGAGAGAAAGAGGTGCCAGGCTCTTTTTAACAACCAGGTTTCATGCGCACTAACAGAGTGAGAACTCACTCATTACCCTAGAGAGGGAACCAAGCTATTCATGAGGGAGTCTCTCTCATGATTCAAATACCTCCCACCAGGCCCCGGCTGCAACACTGAGGATCAATTTTCAACACGAGACTAGGAAGGGACAAATATCCAAATCATATCAATCCACGTATCTATATTGTTCCTCGATTATCCCTGGATCTCCATTATTGCAAGCGATGATTGTATCTCACATGGACCTGCATATGCATGTGGACCTGATCTGCATTCCTGGAATGTATGTATCCTAGAAAGGGGTTGCTGGGTCGATGGAGATGCAGCTCCTTAATTTGACTAAGTACTGCTCATCTGTTCATCAGAATGGCTATACTCATCTGTACTTCCGTTGTCAGTACCTGAAATATCCTGCAACTCCCAAATGTACATCAGCACCAGACATTATCCAGTTTTCTAACTTTTGCCAATTTCATGTGCATAAAGAAATATGCTGTTTTATTTTGTACTTCTTTAATTGTTTATAATTGGGGCTATAATTGGGACTGATTAGCCACTTGGGGGTTCCTTTTCTATAAATTGCCTGTTCAAATTATTTGCCCATACTGTGGGCTTCTATATTTTTCTTATTGATTTGCAGGAGATCCTTATATAGTTCTGCTAGTAGTCCCTTGTCAGTTGTAGGCGTTGCAAATGTTTTCCCCTAATCTGACTTCTGGCAACTTTCTCCTTGGTTTCCTTTATTGAAGAGAAATCCTTAATATTTTATAATGAAGGCCATCAACAGTTTTTTGTTTTGTTTGTTTGTTTGTCTTTTGTTTTCTTTCTTTCTTTCTTTTTTTTTTTTTTTTTTTTTTTTTGACGGAGTCTTGCTCTGTCACCAGGCTGGAGGGCAGTGGCATAAACTCAGCTCACTGCAACCTCTGACTCCCTGGTTCAAGAGATTCTCTTTCCTCAGCCTCCCAAGTAGCTGGGATTACAGGCATGTGCCTCCATGTCCAGCTAATTTTTGTATTTTTAGTATAGGTGGGGTTTTACCATGTTGGCCAGGATGGTCTCCATCTCCTGACTTTGTGATCTACCCGTCTCGGCCTCCCAGAGTGCTGGGATTACAGGTGTGAACCACTGTGCCCTGCCTGCATGTCTTTTTAAAAAGAAGTCTTCCCTGTACTGAGATATCAAAGATACTCTTAAAATATCTCCTGTAGTTTTAAATTTCACATTTATTACTTTAATTCATCTAGGATTCATCTTTGTGTTTGATGGGGAGCATGTTTTATTTTTCTCTACATAAAGGGCCAGTGTTCCCACAACTACTAAATAGTTCACCTTTTCTCCATAAGTTTATGGTATGTCCTTTGCTGTACTGAAAGCTCCCATTACAGACAGGCCTCTGTCTGGGTTCCATCTTGTTCCACTGTTCTGTTTGTCTCTTCTTGTACCAGTGTCCTAGTATTTTGATTACTATGACATTCTAGTGTGTGTTAGTATCCAGTAGGAGAAACTCTTCCTTATTTTTCTTTGTTCACTCAATTTATAATTATATCTATAATGATTTATAACAGAATAAAGTGAATGGAGAATGTCAGATGTTAAGAGGAAGTATGGAAAGGAGGGCTGGGACTAGGGTGATGTAAGGGATGCACTTGACTTAGGTGCAAAATTTGGGGGATACCAAAAGAACTCAGTAATAAAAGTGAATCGTATTTTAATGAAATATCTTAAAAAAGCAAAATTAATGCAAAGATACATGATTAACAAAATATCAGAAGAAGAGTATTTAACAAAAATGGAGAAGAATCAGAGAGGCAGAATAATTAGAATATGTTGTCACATAAGCCAAGGAATTAAAGAATTCCAGGAAGGAGGAAGTGCTGCTGTCAGATGTTCAACAGAGATCATTTTAGAAAATTTATCTTGGTTTTGAAATCCTTTCAAAGAGCAGTTTACACAATGTGAGCAAGTATCCTTCCTTCATTGCCTTCATTGATATGGTTTGGATGTTTGTCCCTTCCAAGTCTCATTGCAGGGTTAAGCTTCTTCTCTGCCCTCAGTAATGTGGCCCTTACCCTTGTCAGGATACTTTGGAGACAAGAAGCATGTAGGATGGCCTCAAAGTCAGCTGAGGGTTGAGGGTGAAATTTGATGACTTTAGGGAACTCCTTGGCTCCTATGCGCTGTTCACCAGGGCATATGCAGGAATGACCACCTTCCCGGGACCTGAACAGGGCAGAGAAATGGGAAGATCAGGTATAAAGGGAGTGGGGAAGATGGGTCTGGGCTTCAGTAGTGAACCCAGGAATGACAGTAACTGTGTGTGTTGCTGCAGGTGACAAAATACCTGAACAGAAGAGGACTTAGGAGAGATCTGAACTCCAGCTGCCCTACAAACTCCATCTCAGCTTTTCTTCTCACTTCATGTGTTTGCTACCCCAGTGGCTGACTGAATTGCTGACCCTTCAAGCTCTCTCCTTATCTTTTGCCTTAAAATAGTCATTCCTTAGTAAAGTTTCCAACAAATGGAAGGTAATGAATAAATGTTGACACTTTGGTAGCACTGATATGGACACTATCCCTTCACTGAGCCTTTTATCCTTTGTTCTCCTTTGAAGCATCCTTCACTGTCACCTTCCCGAGAATACCCTAAGACCAATAAATACTTCAGTATTTCAGAGCTGGGAGACTCTGAGTCATTCTTACTGGAAGTCTAGGATCAGGTCACATGTGAATACTATTTCTTGAAAGTGTGGTTTCAAGCTGTGTTGCAGATGAAGTTACTAAAGGTTCTGATCCCACCTGAATGGCAAGGTCTGAGGATAGTGATTCAGCCCTGGGTTCTTCCCTAACTACAGGATAGGGTGGGGTAGAGAAAGCATATTTGGGGGAAATTTTACTTGGATGAAGATTTTCTTGGATGTAGTTTGAAGACTGCAGTGTTTGAAATCTCTGAGGGAAGAGATTAAGTCTGTTTGGATCAAGATTTCAGGCAGATTTGGATTCCATTCACAGCCCCTGAGCTTCCTTCCCAAGGCTGGATTGTAATTATAGCAATATCTCATGGAGGATATTTTCTACATGATAAACTAAGAGCCAATAAATAAAATTTAAAAATTCCCTCATTCATTGCAATTTTTACCAGCCATAGTCATTCCATGTGGGAGAACTTAAATCATCATTACCAGAGCTTTCAAAGATTTGAGAACAGTTGTGATTATGAAGAAAAATATCTTAACTGAGCAAGGATTTTGTTTCTTTATGAGTGTTCATTGGATATTAAGATGAAAAGAGCATGAGATGGTAAAAATGCGGATAAATATAAAAACACGTTTTCTAGATTTTTTAAGTTAAAAAAGATAATTGTTTAAAGTAAAAATTATTTGGGGCTTTATAACATACCCAGAAGTAAAACATGATGACAGTGGCACAAATAATAGATGGGAGAAATGGAAGTATAATGTTGTAAGTTTCTTTTACATGTGAAGTGGTATGTTATTATTTGAAGGTAGAATGTATTAAGATGAATATTTTAAACTCCTGACAATTACTGGAAAAAAAAAAGAGGTATAGCTAAGAGGCCAATGGAGAAGATAAAATAGAATACTAAGCATAATTAATTCAAAATAAAAAAGGGAAAATCTGATAACACAAAGAGAAAACAAACTGTAAGATGGTAGAGTTTAAAACAACCATACTAATATACATATGTAACAAACCTGCACGTTCACATGTACCCTAGAACTTAAAGTATAATAATAAAAAAAAAGAAAATTGCCATCAACTACATTGTTTCTGTTAGAACTTAAAGAGGAAGGATTAGATTCTACCATTAAAAATTGTTGTTTGATTAAAAAAAAAAACCATACTAATAATTGAATTAAATGCATATGGTCTAAACATTGTAAAAGGCAAAGATTGTCAGAATGCACAAAAAATGAATAGGCCAACTTTATGCTGTCTACATAATGCCCTCTTTAAATATGAAGGCAAAAACAGGTAAAAAGTAAAAGAATGAGAGAATACATATACACCATGGAATACTTTGCAGCCATAAAAAAGAATGAGTTCACGTCCTTTGCAGGGATATGGATAAAGCTGGAAGCCATCATTCACAGCAAACTAACACAGGAACAGAAAACCAAACACCGCACGTTCTCATTCATAAGTGAGAGTTGAACAATGAGAACACATGGACACAGGGAGGGGAACATCAACACCGGAGCCTGTCAGGGGATGGGGGGTGAGGGAAGGGAGAGCATTAGGACACATACCGAATGTATGCAAGGCTTAAAACCTAGATGACGGGTTGATAGGTGCAGCATGGCATATGTATACCTATGTAACAAACCTGCACATTCTGTACATGTATCCCAGAACTTACAAGAAAAACAAACAAACAAACAAACAAACGAAGAACGGGAGAAGGAAAATAATGCCGACCATGGAAATGTTGGTGGCTGTATTAATATCAGAAATATAGAACTCACAATAAGAAATATTACCAAGGAGAAAGAAGGATAGTTCATAATGATAAAAGGATCATTTTATTACCAACATATAACAACCCTAAATGTGTACGTTCTTAGAAAATATGTCTTAAATCACACTAAACCAAAAATGATAGAAATAAAAGCAGAAATAGACAGATTCACAATTATATTTTAGTATTCTAGCACTCAGTAAACAATAAAATATTTAGGAAAAAACTCAATGAGGACACAGAAGATTTAAATAACATTATCAATAAACCAGTGTGATCTAATCAAGATCTATAGAATATTTCACACAATAGTGGCAGAATACACATTATTTTCAAATGCTCAAGAATATTCCACATGACAGACTATACATTGGGTCATAAACACATATATACAAATACCTAAATAAATAAATACATGTCTCTGTTGAAATCATACAGAATACATTCTTGGACCACAATAGTATTAAATTAGAAACCAATAACAGAAAAATACCTTGAAAGTCCCAAATACCTAGAAATTTAAAAGTATACTACTAAATATCACCTGGATTTAAAAAGAGTCAGAAGGAGAATTAGAAAATATTTTGAACTGAATGAATATGAAAGCACACTATATCAAAATTAGTATGATACAGTAATTAGAGAATAATTTATAACTTTACATAATTGGAAAGGAAGAAAACTCTAAAATCAATTATCTATGCTCCCATCTTTAGAAGCTAGGAAAAAAAGATCAAATTAATCCCAAGATTAATAAGAGCAGAAATAAATAATGGACAAGCAGTAAAGAAAATAAAGTCAGTTGCTGGTTTTCAAAAAGGCTCAATACATTAATGAATCTCTAGCTAGATGGATCAAGAAAAAGAGATAAGACTCAAATCCCCAATATCAGGAATGGAAGTGGGTACATCACAACAAGTCATACAGACATTAAAAGTATTATGACAAAATACTATGAAAATGCCAATAAACAAAAATGACAATAAATTTGACAATTTATATTGTTAAATTAAATTAAATGTGGTGTAAATCTTTCTCCATATCTTGAGTTCCTACATAGCAAACTCACCTAACGTAATGGCATTATGCAAACAAACTACAGTCTAACTTAAGAGTGTTGTAATAAATAGCTGAGTCTCAGCCAATCACAGGTTGCCAAGTGATCATACTATGTCCCCCATAAAGCAAATGCCTCATCACACCATGCCCATATAAGGCAAACACTGAGCTGTAACCAATTGGCTGTTTTTTAGTACCACTTCCTGTTTTTATCTATAAACACTGCCTTCTCATGTTGCTGGGTAGAGCTCTCTGAGTCTTTCTGGGTCCTGAGGGCTGTCTAATTCGTGAATTGTTCTTTGCTAGATAAACTCCGTTAAATTCAATTTGTCTAAACTTTTTATTTTAGCAACATGAATAGAAACATTTCTTGAATGATTCAAATTACCAAAACTAAATCAAGAAGAATCTGAATCGATGAAAGAAATTAAGTTTGTAATTTTAAAAATCCTTCTCACAGAGAAGGCCAAATGGTTTCCAGGTCAGATGGCTTCACTGATTAATTCTATTATACATTTCAGGAAGAAACCATACCAACTCAATACAAACTCTTTCAATAAAACAGCAGAAGAAAACACATCCCAATAATTTACAAGTCCAGTATACTAACACCAAACAATGACATTAAAAGAAAAGGAAACTAAAGATATGCATACATCACAAACATAGCCACAAAAATGTTTAACAAAATATTATAAAATTGAATTTGACAATATATTAAAAAGGATGATATAACATGATCATAAGAGTTTATGCCAGGAATGGAAGGTATGTTTAACATGCAAAAAAAATCAATGTGATTCCACATCCTAACAGAATACAAAAGAAAAATTTTATACTTATGTAAATGGATGCAGAAAAAAAGCATTTGCTCATTCATGATAAAGAGTCCTAGAAAACTAGGAATAAAAGGGAATTATTTCACCTGATAAGGTGTATTCATGAAAGCCAGCAACTGAATTTTTCAATTTTGGGGAGGAGCAGGGCATTTTACTTCCTCCATAAAACTATTAAATTATCTAATGTGAAAGTGGAAGTCAGTGAAGGCATGTTCCCTACTGGAAAAATACAAAATGCTGGATATTGGGTGAACAGTTTCTATGCATTCTATATAAATGAAACTATTGACTATGACTATATAATACATTACTGAAAAAAGAAGATGGCCTTCTTTTTTTTCCCAAATGGCTGTTGAATTTATTTGCTTAATTAATAATGGTCCTGGCAAAAATTAACCAATGCTGAGACATTTGTAATGAAATACTAATTTTAAAAATCCGTGACACCTTGGTAGAAATTAGAGTTTACACAAACAAAAAAGGAATCTTCGATATTGCCAGCAGCTATAAAGTGAATGTACTGAGACCGACAGGACAGCAAGAAAGCATTTGCACATCTATATCTGACACCCGACCATACTTTCAGTCACCCGAATATCTTCTCTCCAGATTGGAAAAAAATAGTATGCTGATTTCTATAACAAAGCTTTTGTTTTCGTACAAAAATCAAATAATGGCCAGAAGATATCCTTCTTAAGCTGGATGACAGATGAGCATGCTGAACACAAAGCATGGTTTGCAGGGAAGAGATGTTTTTAACAGAGAAATTAAGGACCGAGTTTGAGGTAATGATGGAACATCCAGATGGACGCACCCAGGACATATACTAACATGAAGCCAGAGACTGTACACTAACGGGTTTTCTGTGACATAATGATTGATGCCATGAGAGTGACTGAGATCTGCAGGAGAACGAGTGTAGAGAGATGAGCAAATGGCTGAAGATTATGCCGTAAGTATGTCTCCATTTAAGAATGGGAAATGGAGGAGCAGTGCACAAAGGAGTATGCATTATTTCTTGCCTCAGCATTTTGGGGTACATAGGGTAAGGAAGAGAAGGATATGGGAAGAGAATGTCCTGTCTCTCCATCTCACTTATAACTATCTGTTTTGGCACCAATTTAATAAGATCCAATAGTTTGATATACCTGTCAAAGGACTTAACATAACATTAGGCTGCATTAATATCAGTAATATTTCTGTAATAAGGAAGGTGATAGATCTCCCATTCCCTGCTTGGACTTTAGCTGAAGCTCTGCACACTCAGACATAGATTTTTTTTTTTTAAATACTTTAAGCTCTAGGGTACATGTGCACAACGTGCAGGTTTGTTACATATGTATACTTGTGCCATGTTGGTGTGCTGCACCCATCAACTCGTCAGCACCCATCAACTCGTCGTTTACATCAGCTATAACTCCCAGTGCCATCCCTCCCCCCTCCCCCCTCCCCATAACAGGCCCTGGTGATGTGATGTTCCCTTTCCCGAGTCCAAGTGATCTCATTGTTCAATTCCCACCTATGAGTGAGAACATGCG
>NC_037671.1:33691591-33736504 GCF_003255815.1 Theropithecus gelada
TTTTTTTTTTTTTTTTTTTTTTTTTTTGAGATAGAGTCTGGCTCTGTTGCCCAGGCTAGAGTGCAGTGGCCAGATCTTAGCTCACTGCAAGCTCCGTCTCCTGGGTTTATGCCATTCTCCTGCCTCAGCCTCCCGAGTAGCTGGAACTACAGGTGCCCGCCACCTCGCCCGGCTAGTTTATTGTATTTTTTTTTAGTAGAGATGGGGTTTCACCATGTTAGCCAGGATGGTCTCGATCTCCTGACCTCGTGATCCACCCGTCTCAGCCTCCTAAAGTGCTGGGATTACAGGCTTGAGCCACCGTGCCCGGCTGTGCCACATTTTCTTAATCCAGTCTGTTACTGATGGACATTTGGGTTGATTACAAGTCTTTGCTATTGTGAATAGTGCTGCAATAAACATACGTGTGCATGTGCCTTTAAAGCAGCATGATTTATAATCCTTTGGGTATATACCCAGTAATGGGATGGCTGGGTCATATGTTATTTCTAGTTCTAGATCCTTGAGGAATTGCCATACTGTTTTCCACAATGGCTGAAGTAGTTTACAATCCCACCAACAGTGTAAAAGTGTTCCTATTTCTCCACATCCTCTCCAGCACCTGTTTTTTCCTGACTTTTTAATGGCTGTCATTCTAACTGGTGTGAGATGGTATCTCATTGTGGTTTGGATTTGCATTTCTCTGATGGCCAGTGATGATGAGCATTTTTTCATGTGTCTGATGGCTGTACGCATGTCTTCTTTTGAGAAATGTCTGTTCATATCCTTTGCCCACTTTTTGATGGGGTTGTTTGTTTTTTTCTTGTAAATTTGTTCGAGTTCTTTGTAGGTTCTGGATATTAGCTCTTCGTCAGATGAGTAGATTGCAAAAATTTTCTCCCA
Source organism: Theropithecus gelada (assembly GCF_003255815.1). NCBI lineage: Eukaryota > Metazoa > Chordata > Mammalia > Primates > Cercopithecidae > Theropithecus > Theropithecus gelada. The sequence continues at coordinate 33,692,474 of NC_037671.1, forward strand.
TTCTGTAGGTTGCCGGTTCACTCTGATGGTAGTTTCTTTTGCTGTGCAGAAGCTCTTTAGTTTAATTAGATCCCATTTGTCAATTTTGGCTTTTGTTGCCATTGCTTTTGGTGTTTTAGACATGAAGTCCTTGCCCATGCCTATGTCCTGAATGGTATTACCTAGGTTTTCTTCTAGGGTTTTTATGGTATTAGGTCTAACATTTAAGTCTCTAATCCATCTTGAATTAATTCAAGGAGTAAGGAAAGGATCCAGTTTCAGCTTTCTACTTATGGCTAGCCAATTTTCCCAGCACCGTTTATTAAATAGGGAATCCTTTCCCCATTTCTTGTTTTTGTCAGGTTTGTCAAAGATCAGATGGCTGTAGATGTGTGGTATTATTTCTGAGGACTCTGTTCTGTTCCATTGGTCTATATCTCTGTTTTGGTACCAGTACCATGCTGTTTTGGTTACTGTAGCCTTGTAGTATAGTTTGAAGTCAGGTAGCGTGATGCCTCCAGCTTTGTTCTTTTGACTTAGGATTGTCTTGGCAATGCGGGCTCTTTTTTGGTTCCATATGAACTTTAAAATCATTTTTTCCAATTCTGTGAAGAAAGTCATTGGTAGCTTGATGGGGATGGCGTTGAATCTATAAATTACCTTGGGCAGTATGGCCATTTTCACGATATTGATTCTTCCTATCCATGAGCATGGTATGTTCTTCCATTTGTTTGTATCCTCTTTTATTTCACTGAGCAGTGGTTTGTAGTTCTCCTTGAAGAGGTCCTTTACATCCCTTGTAAGATGAATTCCTAGGTATTTTATTCTCTTTGAAGCAATTGTGAATGGAAGTTCATTCCTGATTTGGCTCTCTGTTTGTCAGACATAGATTTTTAAGAAAAATCTGTACCACCTGTACAGTAGTATAAAGGAAAATGGAAAACAAGAGTACAATAGTTCAAAGGGTTGTGATTTTGGAGCCATTAAAGAATCTGGTCAAGTTTGATCTAGTGAAGTGAAAAAAGCAGAACCAGGATTGGTTTAAGAATCTCTGACTCCAAATAGCTATACCTCAATTATGGAGGTCCTAGGAAGTCAGGCAAGGGTGTGTTGCTTTATTTATGAAAAAAGTGTACTCACGTATCTCTAAATATGTAAGGTACACAATTGATTCCTTTTTTATTGTCTTGAGTAGCAGGATCTGCTCCTAGCAACATGCAGATTATGTAAGCCCTAAGCACTCGTGTATGACAGAGGAACAGAAGGTTCTTCCTTAGGGTGAGAGAACTTCAAGCAAGATTACTCCAGTCCGTCCTCACTTTTGCTCTCTCTTTCTTTTTTCAGTTCACATAGAAAACACTTTTTTTTTTTTTTTTTTTTTTTAGTATTTAAGCTCAATTGTTCTTACTGTGGGACAGTGGAGGCTGTGTGTTACACCCATAAAAACTATTTGTCTCCATTTCCTCTCCAAAAAGGTAGATTGCAGCACTTCCTTCTCTGCTTTCCCTTCTCTCTCTTAGCCAGGGGCTCCATTGCTCAGGGTTAGAATACACAGTCGACTAAAAAAATCTGTCCCAGAAAGGGGCTATTGAACACTCAACTGTCTGTTTGATGGTTGAAGCTAAGCTCTAAGAGTGAGAGTAAAATGCTGATGGAGCAGGTTTGGAGAAAGCTGTGATGACAAGAATTATTACTTCTGCTTAATTTCAGTGTGAGGCATCCTCACTTGTGCCAGGTAATAGAGGTACTGAGATTGTCCTGAGTGAGTTGCAGAGAAGGGAGAGGTGTTAAACAGAGATGTTGTATCCTTTAATTCTGTAAAGAGAAGTGGCATGCTATCAAGAGAATAGTTCTGTATCATAGTAGGAAAATATATCAGAGGTGTCAGGTGGACATAGAAGTGAGAGAACTGAGGGTTGAAGTGGGTTCTTGGGAAGGTCATGGCCTCTGCTGTTGAGAAAATCTGAAGTGTATGCCAACTAGGGTTAGAATTACTGTCTCACAGGAAGTAGCACCCGTGCAGCCACCAATTAGAGCTGCCCTGCCTGGATCCTTTTAGTATTTTAGGATTGATAAACAGGTATGAATAAAAAATGAGCAAACTCTTGCAAGGTAAAACTAAGGAGAAAAAAATAGAAATAGTGCATGGAAATGAGTTAGAAAAGAATAAAACAGTATATAAGTACAAGTCTCCATACCTGTCAGCACATGGGAATAGTTTTGGTGTGTGCTAAAATAGTTTTTTCTTAGAGCTTCAGGTTGTAAATTGCCAAGGCAAGTCTGCTTGGTGCTGGAGTCTGGAGTCTTTACTTTTCTTCTAGTTATAGCTCTCAGAGGCCTGTTCAGGTTCTCAGAAGCATAGTACCCATTGGCTACTTTGTTAGATCTACTGTGAAATTTGGCTTCTATATCCGTTTTTACAATTCAATGTTGGATCAAAAAGACTGGTTGGCCTCTTAGAAGCCTTTTTAAATTCTACTGAGCTGGAAACTGTTAAGAGAAAGAGCTATTTACTCCCTGAGGAGCGCTTCTGAGTTACTTCTACTTCATAGGTTCTAACCTGTCATCAAGCCATTCCATTTCAAGTTGCCAGCTGTTTCCTTTCCTTGAGACAAACTCTGACTTAACTCAGATTTGATTCTCCAGGTTTTCTCAAAGAACTGATCTGGTCCAGCATCGTGGCTCCCGCCTGTAATCCCAGCACTTTAGTAGGCTGAGGTGGGAGAATCACTTGAGTTCAGAAGTTTGAGATCAGCCTGGGTAATATGGTGAGATCCCATTTCAATAATAATAACAATAATAATAATAATGATGATGATGATGATGTCAGGTGTGGTGGTATGTGCCTGTGATCCCAACTACTCAGGAGGCTAATGTGGGAGAATAGCTTTTCCCCCCAGTGAAAACAAACTCAAAAAATTGGAAAAAGTGACTATTACATGAGATGTACAAATATAAACGTAAGGACACGGGAAGCATGAAAAAGCAAGGAAATATGACACCTTCAACGAAACACAATAATTCTCCAGAAGCAGAGTACAATTAAAAAAAATTCACAAAATCCCAGAAAGAATTCAAAATTGTGACATAACAAAGCTCAGTGAGACACAAGAGAACTCCAAGAAACAAAATAAATAAATCAGAAAAGCAATTGAAGATTTAAATGAGAAATTTACCAAAGAGATAGATAACATGAAAAAGAACCAAAGAGAAATCCTGAAACTGAAGAAGTCCTTGAATTAAATACAAAATGCATTTGAAAGCCTTAACAATCAACTAGATCAAGAAGAGGAAGAACCTCAGAACTTGAAGAAATTTCTTTTTAAATAACCCAGTCAGACAAAAATAATGAAAAAAAGACTTTTAACAATGAGCAAAGCAGGCCAGGGTGCAGTGACTCACACCTGTAATCCCAGCACTTTGGGAGGCTGAGGCAGGTGAACCACTTCAGCCTGGACTTTGAGACCAGCCTGGGCAACGCAATGAGACCTCATCTCTACAAAAAATACAAAAACTGGCCAGGCACCGTGGTGTGCACCTGTCGTTCCAGTTACTCAGAAGGCTGAGGTGGGAGGATCTCTTGAGCCCAGGAGGCAGAGGATGCAGTGAGCTGAAATTGCACCACTGCACTCCAGCCTGGGTGACAGAGAGAGACCCTGTCTTTACAAAAGAAATAAATAATAGAAATTTTTTAAAAAGGGCAAAGCCTTCATGACATATGGAACACCATATAGTGATCAAATATTTGAAGTATCAGTGTCCTAGAGGCAAATAAAGAACAAAATGGTTAGGAAACCTATTTAACAAAATAATAGGTGAACATTTCTCATGTCTAGCAAGAGATTTAGGCATCCAGATATACTCAAAAAATACCAAACCAGATATTATGCAAAAAAGTCTTCTTTCCAACACATTCTATTCAAACTCTCTGAAGTCAAAGACAAAGAGAGAATTCTAAAAACAGCAAGAGAAAAATATTCAGTCATTTATAAAATTACCCCTATCAGACTAACAGTAGATTTTCCAGTAGAAATCTTACAGGATGAAAGAAAAATGGTATGTTATATTCAAAGTGCTGACAGGATAAAACTGCCAGTAAGGTACTATGCCCAGAAAATGATCCTTCATAAATGAGTGAGAAATAAAGTCTTTCCCTGAGAAGAAAAAGTTGAGGAAATTCATTATTTATTAGACTGACCCTACAAGAAATGCACAAGAGACTTCTAAACTTGGAAATAAATAGATGACATTTACCATCATGAAGAACACATGAAAATATAGAACTCACTCTTCAGCAAACACAAAAATGAGAATGAGAAACCATGCAAATGGTGTCACTACTGAAAAAGTATGATGAAAAACGATAAGAGAAAAAAAGAACAAACAATATACAAAACAATGAAGAAACAATTAACAATATGATAGAAACAAAACCTCATGTATCAATAATTACTTTGAATGTAAATGAAATTTTTAAGTTCTCTACTTAAAAGGTCCAGACTGGGCCAGATGCAGTGGCTCATGCCTGTAATCTCAGCACTTTGGAAGGCCAAGGTAGGGGGGATCACTTGAGGTGAGGAGTTTGAGACCAGCCTAGCCAACATAGCGAAACCTTGTCTCTACTAAAAATACAAAAAAAAAAAAAAAAAAAAAAATTAGCCAGGTGTGGTGGTATGGATCTGTAATCCCAGCTACTTAGGAGGCTGAGGGATAAGAATTACTTGAACTTGGAAGGTGGAGGTTGCAGGGAGCCAAGATCATGCCAGTGCACTCCAGCCTGGGTGACAGAGTGAAACTGGGTCAAAAAAAGGAACGAAAGAAAGGAAGGGGAGGGAAGAGAAGGAAAGAAGGAAGGAAGGAAGGAAGGAAGGAAGGAAGGAAGGAAGGAAGGAAGGAAGGAAGGAAGGAAGGAAGGAAGGAAAGAAAGAAAGAAAGAAAGAAAGAAAGAAAGAAAGAAAGAAAGAAAGAAAGAAAGAAGAAAGAAGGAAAGAAAATCCCAGCACTTTGGGAGGTTGAGGCAGTTGATCACAAGGTCAAGAGATCAAGACCATCCTGGCCAACATGGTGAAACCCCGCCTCTAGTAAAAAATACAAAAACTAGCTGGGTGTGGTGGCACATATCTATCATCCCAGCTACTTGGGAGGTTGAGGCAGGAGAATCACTTGAACCTGGGAGGCGGAGGTTGTAGTGAGCTGAGATCATGTGACTGCACTCCAGCCTGGTGACAGAGTGAGACTCCGTCAACAAAAGAAAAGAAAAGAAAAAAAAAGAAAAGAAGAAGGAAGGAAGGGAGGGAGGCAGGGAGGGAGGGAGGAAGGAAGGAAGGAAGGAAGGAAAGAAGGAAGAAAGAAAAAGAAAGAAACAGAAAGAAAGAAAGAGAGAGAGAGACACGAAGAAAGAAAAGAAAGACTGGATGAATGGGTGAAAAAATATGATCCAACTATATGCTGTCTACAAGAAATGTGTTTTAGGCCGGGCACGGTGGCTCACGCCTGTAATCCCAGCACTCTGGGAGGCTGAGGCAGGTGGATCATAAGGTCAGGAGATCGAGACCACGGTGAAACCCCGTCTCTACTAAAAACACACAAAAAATTAGCAGGGCAATTACCCTCTAGTGGTGTTTACTCAAGACCTTTGTCATTTAATCTTTATTGAATAAATGCCAGCTTTGCTGACTGATCAGGGCCAGTGGCTGCAACTCTTTACAGCACATTCCTTGGTGTCTGTGTGGGGCCTGGACCCTCAGCCGAACTGACAAGCAAGATATCTGTGTCAGTATACACCTCTCTTCCATCACTGGGTCAGGGTCTGCAGGTCAGACCCCCATAGCCTAGTTAGTAGTTTATCAATTTGTTTATCTTCTCAACTTTTTCTTTCATTGATGCTTTTGTATTTTTTAACATCAATATTGTATTTTGTCCTGCTCTAATCTTTATTGTTTTGCTTCTGCTGATTTGGTGTTTTGTGTGTTCTTGCTGTTCTATTTTGTTGAAGTGCATTGTTAGATTATCTATTTGAAATTTTTCTACTTTTTTGATGTAGGTGTTTATTGCTATAAACTTCCCTTTTAGCATGCTTTTGCTGTATTCCACAGGTTTGGGTAAGTTATATTTCCATTTTTATTTGTTTCAAGAAATTTTTTATTTCCCTCTTAATTTCTTTCTTTTTGTTTGTTTGTTTGTTTGTTTGAGGCAAAGTCTCACTCTCTCACTCTGTCACCCAGGCTGGAGTGCAGTGGCACAATCTTGGCTCACTGCAACCTCCACCCTCCGAGTTCAAGTGATTCTCCTGCCTCAGCCTCCTGATCAGCTGGGACTACAGGTGTGCACCACCATACCCAGCTAATTTTTGTATTTTTTAGTAGAGACAGGGGTTTCACCCTATTGGCCAGGCTGGTCAACTCCTGACTTCATGATCCACTTGCCTCTGCCTCCCAAAGTGCTGGGATTACAGGTGTGAGCCACCACACTGGCCTCCCTCTTAATTTCTTTATTTACCCAGTGGTCATTCAGGAGCACATTGTTTAATTTCCATGTATTTGTATAGTTTTCAAAGTTTCTCTTGGTATTGATTTCTAGTTTTATTCCATTGTGGTATGAGGAGATATAATTTCAATTTTTAAAAATTCGTTGAGGCTTGTTCTGTGGCCTAACGTATGGTCTATCCTGGAGAATGTTCATGTGCTGATGAGAAGATTGTGTATTCTACAGTCGCTGGATAAAATATCCTGTAAATGTCTGTTAGGTCCATTTGGTCTAAAGATCATTTTATGTCTAATATTTCTTTGTTGATTTTCCATCTAGATGATCTGACTACTGCTGAGAGTGGGGTGTTGAAGTCCCCCACTAATATTTTATTGGAATTTATCTCTCTTTTTAGATCTAGTAATATTTGTTTTATAAATCTAGATACTCCAATGGGTGTGTGTGTATATATATGTAATTGTTATATTCTCTTCCTAGATTGATCCCTTTATCATTATGTAATGACCTTCTTTGTCCTATTTTACTGTTTTTGCCTTAAAGTCTGTTTTATCTGATATAAGTATACCTACTGCTACTCTTTTTTATTGCATCAAATATCTTTTTCTATCCCTTTACTTTCAGTGTATATAAATCTTTGCAGGTAAAACACATTTCTTTTTGTTTGTTTGTTTGTTTGTTTTTTTATTTGTTTTTTTTTTTGAGATGGAGTCTTGCTCTGTTCCCCAGGCTGGAGTGCAGTGGCGCGATCTCGGCTCACTGCAAGCTCTGCCTCCCGGGATCATGCCATTCTCCTGCCTCAGCCTCCTGAGTAGCTGGGACTACAAGTGCCCGCCACCGCGCCCTGCTAATTTTTTTTGTGTTTTTAGTAGAGACGGGGTTTCACCGTGGTTTCGATCTCCTGACCTTGTGATCCACCTGCCTCAGCCTCCCAGAGTGTTGGGATTACAGGCGTGAGCCACCGTGCCCGGCCTAAAACACATTTCTTGTAGACAGCATAATCCTTACCTTGAGTTAATTTCTTGGGACATGGATACAAAGGAATGTAGAGTAGTTTATCTAAATAGCTTGTTTACTCTTCTGGTCATAAGACCAACCTTTCATCAACTGTGGGTGCATAATTGCTCTCTACTCGGGGCAGGATGTAGCCACAATTGTGTTTGGGCAAGTACATAGTAAGGGTTATAGCCTTTATAACTTACACACAGTGGAAGGATAGTGGAGTGATATGTAGGGTTATCTGGCACCTTAGTCCAATGTGTACCATTATTGAGGGACCCCACTGGGAGTAAATCTATCCCTCCTAGCCAAGCAGTTACATGATTAAAGGTTGGGAAGAGAGTCTTTGCCCAGGTGACAGGGTGAAAGAAAGGCGGATCGAAGATATGAGCCAAATAGAGTGTAGCAGGTACAGGTTGCAGATAAAGTGAGAGCATAAAAAGGATCAATACCCAGGGTCACTTCCAAGATGGCTGAATAGGAAGAGCTCCGGTCTGCAGTTCCCAGGGAGATCGACACAGAAGATGGGTGATTTCTGCATTACCAACTGAGGTACTTGGTTCATCTCATTCGGACTGGTTGGACAGTGGGTGCAGCCCATGGAGGGCAAGCTGAAGCGGAGGGGGGCATTGTCTCACCCGGGAAGCACAAGAGGTCAGGGGATTTCCCTTTCCTAGCCAAGAGAAGCTGTGACAGTCTGTACCTGGATAAAAAAGGGTACACTCCTGCCCAAATATTGTGCTTTTCCCACGGTCTTAGCAAACGTCAGACCAGGAGATTCCCTCCTGTGCCTGGCTTGGCAGGTCCCACATCCACAGAGTCTTGCTCACTGCTAGTGCAGCAGTCTGAGATCGACCTGTGAGGCTGCAGCCTGGCAGGCGAAGGGCATCCACCATTGCTGAGACTTGAGTAGGTAAACAAAGCAGCTGGGAAGCTTGAACTGGGCAGAGCCTACTACAGCTCAGCAAGGCCTACTGCCTCTATAGGCTCCACCTCTGTGAGCAGGGCATAGCTGAACAAAAGGCAGCAGACAACTTCTGTAGACTTAAACTGTCTGACAGCTCTGAAGAGAGCAGTGGTTCTTCCAGCATGGCATTCAAGCTCTGAGAATGGACAGACTGCCTCCTTAAGTGGGTCACTGACCTCCAATCAGCCTCACTGGGAGATGCTTCCCAACAGGAGTCGACAGACACCTCATACAGTTGGGTGCCTCTCTGGGATAAAGCTTCCAGAGGAAGGATCAGTCAACAATATTTGCTGTTCTGCAGCCTCTGCTGGTGACACCCAGGCAAACAGGGTCTGGAGTGGACCTCCAGCAAACTCCAACAGACCTGTAGCTGAGGGGCCTGACTGTTAGAGGGAAAACTAACAGAAAGAAATAACATCAACATCAACAAAAAGGACATCCACACCAAAACCCCACCTGTAGGTTCCAACATCAAAGACCAAAGGTAGATAAAACCACAAAGATGGAGAGAAACCAGAGCAGAAAAGCTGAAAATTCCAAAAACCAGAATGCCTCTTCTCCTCCAAAGGATTGCAGCTCCTCGCCAGCAATGGAACAAAACTGGACAGAGAATGACTTCAATGAGTTGACAGAAGTAGGCTTCGGAAGGTCAGAAATAACAAACTTCTCTGAGCTAAAGGAGCACATTCTAACCCATCGCAAGGAAGCTAACAATATGAAAAAAGGCTAGATGAATGGCTAACTAGAATAAACAGTGTAGAGAAGACTTTAAATGACCTGACGGAGCTGAAAACCACAGCGTGAGAACTTCGTGATGCATGCATAAGCTTCAATAGCCAATTCAATCAAGTGTAAGAAAGGATATCAGTGATTGAAGATCAAATTAATGAAATAAAGTGAGAAGACAAGATTAGAGAAAAAAGAGTAAAAAGAAATGAAAAAAGCCTCCAAGAAATACGGGACTATGTGACAAGACCAAATCTACGTTTGTTTGTTGTACCTGAAAGTGATGGGGAAAATGGAACCAAGTAGAAAACACTCTTCAGGATATTATCCAGGAGAACTTCCCCAACCTAGCAAAGCAGGCCAACATTCAAACTCAGGAAATACAGAGAACACCACAAAGATAATCCACGAGAAGAGCAACCCCAAGACACATAATTGTCAGATTCACCAAGGTTGAAATGAAGGAAAAAATATTAAGGGCAGCCAGAGAGAAAGGTAAGGTTACCCACAAAGGGAAGCCCATCAGACTAACAGCAGATCTCTCGGCAGAAACTCTACAAGCCAGAGGAGAGTGGTGGCCAATATTCAACATTCTTAAAGAAAAGCATTTTCAATCCAGAATTTTATATCCAGCCAAACTAAGCTTCCTAAGTGAGGGAGAAATTGAAGCCTTTACAGACAAGCAAATGCTGAGAGATTTTGTCACCATCAGGCCTGCTTTACAAGAGCTGCTAAAGGAACCACTAAACATGGAAAGGAACAACTGGTATCAGCCACTGCAAAAATATGCCAAATTGTAAAGACCATCGATGCTATAAAGAAACTGCATGAATTAATGTGCAAAATAACCAGTTAACATCATAATGACAGGATCAAATTTACACATAGCAATATTAACCTTAAATGTAAATGGGCAAAATGCCCCAATTAAAAGACACAGACTGGCAAATTAGATAAAGAGTCAAGATCCATCAGTTTGCTGTATTCAGGAGACCCATCTCACGTGCAGAGACACACATAGGCTCAAAATAAAGGGATGGAGGAAGATCTATCAAGCAAATGGAAAGCACAAAAAAAAAAAAAAAAAGAAAAGAAAAAGAAAAAAAAAGAAGTGGGGGTTTCAATCTTAGTCTCTGATAAAACAGACTTTAAACCAACAAAGATCAAAAGAGACAAAGAAGGCCATTACATAATGGTAAAGAAATCAATTCAACAAGAAGAGCTAACTATCTTAAATATATATACACCCAATACACAAGCACCCAGATTCATAAAGCAAGTCCTTGGAGACTTACAAAGAGACTTAGACTCCCACACAATAATAATGCGAGGCTTTAACACCCCACTGTCAATATTAGACAGGTCAACAAGACAGAAGGGAAAAAGGATATCCAGAACTTGAACTCGGCTCTGCACCAAACGGACCTAATAGACATCTACAGAACTCTTCACCCGGAATCAACGGAATATACATTCTTCTCAGCACCACATCTCACTTATTCTAAAATTGACCACATAATTGGAAGTAAAACACTCCTCAGCAAATGTAAAATACCAGAAATCACAATAAACTCTCTCAGACCACAGTGTAATCAAATTAGAACTCAGGATTCAGAAACTCACTAAAAACTGCACAACTACATGGAAACAGAAAAACTTGCTCCTGAATGACTGCTGGGTACATAACGAAAAGAAAGCAGAAATAAAGATGTTCTTTGAAACCAATGAGAACAAAGACACAATGTATCAGAATCTCTGGGACACATTTAAAACAGTGTGTAGAGGGAAATTTATAGCACTAAATGCCCACAAGAAAAAGCAGGAAAGATCTAAAATTGACACCCTAACATCACAATTAAAAGAACTAGAGAAGCAAGAGCAAACACATTCAAAAGCTAGCAGAAGGCAAGAAATAGTAACTAAGATCAGAGCAGAACTGAAGGGGATAGAGACACAAAATCCCATCAAAAAATCAATGATTCCAGGAGCTAGTTTTTTGAAAAGATCAACAAAATAGACTGCTAGCAAGACTAATAAAGAAGAAAACAGAGAAGAATCAAACAGATGCAATAAAAAATGATAAAGGGAATATCACCACCGATCCCACAGAAATACAGACTACCATCAGAGAATACTATAAACACCTCTACGCAAATAAAGTAGAAAATCTAGAAGAAATGGATAAATTCCTGGACACTTACACCCTCCCAAGACTAAACCAGCAAGAAGTTGATCTCTGAATAGACCAATAACAGGCTCTGAAATTGAGGCAATAATTAATAGCCTACCAACCAAAAAAAGTCCAGGACCAGATGGATTCACAAGCCAAATTCTACCAGAGGTACAAAGAGGAGCTGGTACTGTTCCTTCTGAAACTATTCCAATCAATAGAAAAAGAGGGAATCCTCTCTAATTCATTTTATGAGGCCAATATCATCCTGATACCAAAGCCTGGCAGAGACACAACAAAAAAAGAGAATTTTAGACCAATATCCCTGATGAACACCGATGCGAAAATCCTCAATAAAATACTGGCAAACGGAATCCAGCAGCACATCAAAAAGCTTATCCACCATGATGAAGTTGGCTTCATCCCTGGGATGCAAGGCTCGTTCAACATATGCAAATCAATAAACGTAATCCATCACGTAAACAGACCCAATGACAAAAAGCACATGATTATCTCAATAAATGCAGAAAAGGCCTTTGACAAAATTCAATAGCCCTTCATGCTAAAAACTCTCAATAAACTCAGGATTGATGGAACAAATCTCACAATAATAAGAGCTGTTTATCACAAACCCACAGCCAATATCATACTGAATGGGCAAAAACTGGTAGCATTCCCCTTGAAAACTGGCACAAGACAGGGATGCCCTCTCTCACCACTCCTATTCAACATAGTGTTGGAAGTGCTGGCCAGGGCAATCAATCAAGGGAAAGAAATAAAGGGTATCCAGTTAGGAAAAGAGGAAGTAAAGTTGTCCCTATTTGCAGATAACATGATTGGATATTTAGAAAACCCCATTGTCTCAGCCCAAAATCTCCTTAAGCTGATAAGCAACTTTAGCAAACTCTCAGGATACAAAATCAAAGTGCAAAAATCACAAGCATTCCTATGCCCCAATAACAGACAGAGAGCCAAATCATGAGTGAACTCCCATTCACAATTACTACAAAGAGAATACAATACCTAGGAATCCAGCTCACAAGGGATGTGAAGGGCCTCTTCAAGGAGAACTACAAACCACTGCTCAGTGAAATAAAAGAGGACACAAAAAATGGAAGAACATTCCATGCTCATGGATAGGAAGAATCAATATTGTGAAAATGGCCATACTGCCCAAGGTAATTTATAGATTCAATGCCATCCCCATCAAGCTACCAATGACTTTCTTCACAGAATTGGGAAAAACTACTTTAAAGTTCATATGGAACCAAAAAAGAGCCCACATTGCCAAGACAATCCTAAGCAAGAAGAACAAAGCTGGAGGTATCACACTATCTGATTTCAAACTATACTACAAGGGTACAGTAACCAAAACAGCATGGTACTGGTACCAAAACAGATATATAGACCAATGGAACACAACAGAGGCCTGAGAAATAACACCACACATCTACAGCCATCTGATCTTTGACAAACCTGACAAAAACAAGAAATGGGGAAAGGATTCCCCATTTAATAAATGATGCTGGGAACACTGGCTAGCCACACGTAGAAAGCTGAAATTAGATCCCTTCCTTACACCTTATACAAAAATTAACTCAAGATGGATTAAAGACTTAAATGTAAGACCTAAAACCTTAAAAACCCTAGAAGAAAACCTAGGCAATACCATTCAGGACATAGACATGGGCAAGGACTTCCTGACTAAAACACCAAAAGCAATGGCAACAAAAGCCAAAATTGACAAATGAGATCTAATTAAACTAAAGAGCTTCTGCACAGCAAAAGAAACTACCATCAGAGGGAAAAGGTTACCTACAGAATGAGAGAAAAATTTTGCAATCTACCCATCTGACAAAGGCCTAATATCCAAAATCTACAAAGAACTTAAATTTTCAAGAAAAAAAAGCAACCCCATCAAAAAGTGGGCAAAGCATATGAACAGGCACTTCTCAAAAGAAGACATTTATGCAGCCAACAGACACATCAAAAAATGCTCATCATCACTGGTCATCAGATAAATGCAAATCAAAACCACAATGAGATACCATCTCACACCAGTTAGAATGGCAATCATTAAAAAGTCAGGAAACAACAGGTGCTGGAGAGGATATGGAGAAATAGGAATGCTTTTACATTGTTGGTAGGAGTGTAAATTAGTTCAACCATTGTGGAAGACAGTGTGGCAATTCCTCAAGGATCTGGAACTAGAAATACCATTTGACCTAGTGATCCCATTACTGGGTATATACCCAAAGGATTATAAATCATGCTACTATAAAGACACATGCACACGTATGTTTATTGTGGCACTATTCACAATAGCAAAGACTTGGAAATAACCCAAATGTCCATCAATGATAGACTGGATTAAGAAAATATGGCACATATATGTCATGGAATACTATGCAACCATAAAAAAGGGATGAGTTCATGTCCTTGCCAGGACATGGATGAAGCTGGAAACCATCATTCTCAGCAAACTATCACAAGGACAGAAAACCAAACACTGCATGTTCTCACTCATAGATGGGAATTGGACGATAAGAACACAGGGACACGGGGCTGGGAACATCACACACCAGGACCTGTTGGGCGTGGGGGCCTGGGGGAGGGATAGCATTAGGAGAAATACCTAATGTAAATGATGAGTTGATGGGTGCATCAAACCAACATGGCACATGTATACCTATGTAACAAACCTGCACGTTGTGCACAGGTACCCTAGAACTTAAAGTATAATAATAATAATAGTAAAGGATCAATACCCTATGTGAGTTGCAATGCACAACAGAAAACATAGCAAGGAGCAAATTATCTGGAGTGAATGGTGTCTGTGTCTGGAGAAGGATTCCTTCAGCCTCCTGAGTTGTCCTCTTCAGCATCCCCCAAGTGATGTTCAGGCTTGTGTCATCCACGGAAGCCACATCATCCAGGGCCGTGGATTGCACAGGGTTAGTTCCTTCATTTCTGGTAGTGGGTTGGGTCCTAGCCACGTACGTCATGGTATGGTTTGATGTGTTGTGCTGGAATCCAAAGAGGACTTGAGAGGGTGTGGACACAAGCATACCCTCTTCCCCAAGTTAACAATTCATCTGGACCACACCATACATTACTGTTTACATCTTTCCATAAAACGGCAGGTTTTATGTCTTGACAGGTTTTAGTAAAAAGTGCTTTTCTATAGCTGATTGAAATTTGTCATCTACATTTTAAAAATTAAGGGTAAATAAGGCTTGTGCCAATAGTGCTGCAGGGTCTTTACCCATACTCCCCCTTTTCTGTTTGTTGAGCATATTTTTAAGGATGGAGAGGGCACGTTCTACTGTGGCCTGTCCTTAGGGGTTATACAGGGTGCCTATGGAATGTTGGATATTCCACATGTGACAAAATTGTTGAAATTGTGAGCTGGCATAAGCTGGACCATGATCAGTTTTAATTTTTCTGGGCCGCCCTATAAATGCAAAAGTTAAAAGAAGATGTTTAATGACATATATAGTGGACTCTCCAGGAAGAGCATGTGCACTAATTAGATGAGTGTTGGCATCAACGGATACATGTACATATCTTAGTTTTCCAAATTCAGGGATGTGTGTAACAGCTGTTTGCCATAACTGATTAGGTTCTAATCCTCTAGGGTTAACACCTGTTGAAGGAGGGGACATGCCTGTCAGCTGGCAATCTGGGCATTGTAGGATAATTTGTTTAGCCAGTCTCTGGCTAAGTTGAAATTGCTTAGATAAGTTTCTCCAGTTTTGGTGGAAAAATTGATGTGATTGGGTGGCTTGGTCAAGCAGTGATGCCATAACCTGAAGGTCTGCTTGATCATTGCCATGAGCCAATGGGCCAGGCAGTGAGCTGTGGGCTCAAATGTGTGTAATAAAAATAGGATGTGTACATTGATGTGGCAATTGCTGAAGTCAGAGAGAAAGAGCACACAGGGTGGGCTCCAGAGTGGACTTAATTAGGGCTGTTTCAAGGTTTTTGCAATAAATAAACAGAGTAGGCAGAATCGCTAACTATATTGATGAGCTGAGTAGAAAAAGTTTCCAAGGCCAATATCAGGGCTCTGATCTCAGCTCTCTGAGTGCTAGTAAACCCAGATCGAGTGAATGAATTATGTGGTCTCCACCAGACTGCCGCCTTTCCAAGTTTACCCGAACCATCAGTAAACAGCGTTAAAGTATTAGGTATGGGGGAGTGAACTATTTTTGTCAGCAAGATCACAGGAGTACGGGATAAGAAATGAAGGAGTTTATCAGCAGGAAGAACATGCTCTATTTGTCCTGTGTAATCAGAGAGAGCTATTTGCAGATCTAACAATAGAGACAAAACTGCTTCAAAATACTTTTTACTTAAAAAGTAATTTGATGATCATATGATATCAGGATATCAAGATCATAACCTAGCAACTGACTGCATTGTTTGTGGTCTGAATATATTACTTTACTGATTAATTGAATATAGGGAGAGAGTGTTTTAGTCCCAGTATGTGAGCAAAAAAAATTTTAAAAAACCCATTCTAGAAAGTGCAGTCCTGGGGTCATCCATCCTATTAACCCCGTAGGGGAGTGTTTGGTGGGAAAAATAAACAACTGGATGGAAAAATGGGTGTCTATGCGATCTAGTTGCATCTGAGAAATGGCTTGTCCTATTTCCTCGATTTTCCTTTTTGCTGCAAAGATTAAATATCTGTGAGAATCCAGGGCTGTATTGCCCTTTAAGATATAAAACAGGTTTTGCAGCTTATAAGTAGGAATGCCTAAAGTGGGGCAGAGCCAGTTGATATTACCTAGTAATTTCTGATAATCATTTAAGGTATGTAAGTTGCTAGTATTTAATTTAACCTTTTGAGGTCTTACTGACTGGAAAGTTAGCATGTACCCAAGATATTTCCAAGGAGAGGAAGTTGTACTTTTTTGGGTGCAATGATTAAACCTCTTAGCTGTGTATTCTTTATTACAGAGGTATATAGATTTAAAAGTATTGGCTCTGTTGGGGCTGCTGGTAAAATATCATTCATAAAATGAATAATCTTACAATTAGGAAATTCTTTTCTACTGGGGAGCAAAGCTTGATTTACATAATACTCACATGGTAAGTACTGTTTAGCATCCCGTGAGGAAGCACTTTCCAATGAAATAGACAAGCTGTCCTTTCATTATTGATAGCTTGTATTGTAAATGCAAATTTTTTCTCTGTCCTGTTCTGCTAGGGGAATTGTATAAAAGCAGTCCTTTAAGTCAATAGTGATTATAGGCCAATCTTGAGGAATCACCATGGGGGAAGGGAGGCCCTGTTGAAGGGGTCCCATACATTGCAAATTAGCATTAATAGCACATAGGTCATGCAAAAGTCTCCATTTTCCAGACTTTTTGGGGATGATGAAAATGGGCAAATTCCAAGGACTGTTAGATGGTTCTACATGCCCAGCCTTTAGTTGCTCTTCAACTAATTCAAGGGCTTTTTGTAATTTCTCTCCCTTCAGAGGCCACTGTTCTACTCAAATTGGATCTTGAGAGAGCTACGTCAGGGATAGGGGAAGAATAATAACAGTGGCCACTGTTAGAAAGGGGTCTGCAGAGTGACCCCTGCAGATGCTATTAGAAGGGCTAATAGGTCCCATCCCCAAAGATTAACAGGGATGGGCATGATTAGAGATTGTATAGCTCCCTTTCTTCCTTCTGAATCACAACAGGCTAGGGGGTGCGTGCTCTGCTTGGCTGTGTGTGCTTCCCCAATGCCAACAATTTTTTGTTTCTGAGTGACCCAAGGCCAAGTTTCTGGCCAGTTTTGATCAATAATGATTGAAATGTCCACCCCTGTGTCCAATAAGCCAGTAAAATTCTTATTTCCAATTTTTAAGGTAATCATGGGTCTCTGATCAGTGATTAATTGATTCCAATATACACCTGTGGCTTCTGTGCTCCCAAAACCTCCCTTTCCTTTTTCCTTCCTGTGGGCATTGAGGACCCAGCATGGTAAAATCAGTAACTGAGCTATCTTTGATCCAGGGGGAAGAATATGCAGACCTTTACATTCCATCATAACCAATATCTCACCTTGGTAGTCACTATCAATTACCCTGGGGAGCACATTAATTCCTTTACTGGATAGGTTAGACCGCACTAGGACTAATCCCACTGTTCCCGGAGGCAGCGGGCCCCATATCCCGGTTGCAAGTCTTTAAGGGTCTTCTCCTTCTTTCAGTACTAATTTGTTGGAGCAGAGTAAGTCCAGTCCTGCATTCCCAGTGGTGGCTGCTCTGAGAGAGAGGTCCTCAGTCAGATGGAAAGCCCCTGGCATTGCTCCAGTTTGAAGCAGGGCCTGAGGCCGGCCCCTCATGACGTTTCCTACCTGGTTCTTACGGGATTTCCGTTTTCATCAAATTTTGACCTGCATTGATTTGCCCAATGTTTCCCCTTTTTACATCAGGGGCATATAGAAGGGGGTTCTTTCCCTGAGTTACCTTGATCTCTATTATGGGAGCATTCCCTCTTCATATGACCTGGCTGTCCACATAGAAAACAATTTTGGTTTCTCTCCCTTTTCACTTTAGGAGGCCTTAATGCCATAACCAATATTTTGGCTTTGTGTGTCTCAGTTCCCACCAGCTGACATGCTTGTATAAATTCCCCAACTGTGGCTGCCTTTCCTCTGATTGCCTGCTTTGCTTGCTGGCAATCCACATTAGCGTTTTCAAAAGCCAATTGCAACAATAAGATATCAGCAGCCTGGGCGTGACTAATTTGTCTCTTAATTGCCTAGGTTAACTGACTGACAAACTCAACAAATGGCTCCTGAGGCCCTTGTCAAACATTTATAAAAGATCCCTGCTGAACTCCACTTTCAGGAATTCGGTCCCAAGCCCTGAGAGCGCACAAAGACACTTGAGCATAGGCCTGGGGATCAAAATCTAGTTGTTGTTGTACATCGGCATGGGGACCCTTCCCCTGGAGCATATCAGCTGTTATATCTTGCCTGGTCACTTGATTCTGGTTGGTTTGTTGCTCACACAACTCATCATATTCTGCCTTCCAGAGGAGGTATTGGCTAGGCTTCAAAGTTGTTTTAGCTAGCATTGACCAGTCCCATGGGGTCATACAAAAGTGGTCTGCCAAGGCCTCAATCATTCCTTTTGTAAATGGGCTAGTGGCTCCGTTTTCTTTAATGCTTTTTCTTAGCTCCTTATAAGCATTAAAAGAAATGGGTTTGTGTACCTGATTGCGTTGTCGGTCTTGCATTACCGGGCAGGCTAAGAGCTCCCCTTCTAATGCTGCTTGCTTAAGACAAAGTCCCACAGCTGGAGCGTGTCTCCTGTCTTTTTTCCTATCTATTGGAGGAGGGGGTCAGGCAAAACCTCCATTTCCTCTTTATTATTTTGGCCTGGTGATATCAGGGCTGAGGGACTCAGGGGTGGTAAAGTACGTGACGGTGCCTCCTCCTTTCCCTTTTTAGGCTCTTCCACGTATAATGGGACCAAAGCTGCCATTACTAAGTCCCATAGTGTTAAAGATGATACTGGGACCCGTTACCCTTGAACATGATGTTGCTTAAGATTTCTCCTACTTGTTCCCAGAGCTCTAGGTCTAGCGTGTCTTCTTTGGGGAATCATGGGTTATGGGATACAACAGTTTGCATTAGGTGCCTTAATTGAGCCTGCAAAACCAAGGCTCTGCTAGCTTTAAGCAGCTGTTTCAATATTTTATATACTGTTTCTGTTGAGCTGATAAGTGTTGCCCCATGATGAAACCTTAGCCTGAACAATCTCCCGCCCCAAACTTGGAAATCCCTAGTGGGCAGCAATGACTTGATTACTCACTGAATGCGCAGTTCCTTTTTCACCTTTGTTTTCAGGGGGTCCATCACTCTCCCTTTGCAGCATTCCTCACACAGGGCACCAGCTGCGGGGGTTTGACCCACAGGACCCACAGATCCTGACCCAGCGATGGATGACAGATGTACACTGACACAGATATCTTGTTTGTCAGTTCGGCTGAGAGTGCAGGCCACACACAGACACCAAGGAAGGTGCTGTAAAAGAGTTGCAGCCGTGGTCCTGATCAGCCAGCAAAGCTGACATTTATTCAGTAAAGATTAAATGACAAAGGTCGTAAGTAAACACCACTAGAGGGTAATTGACCTGGTTGATGACCCCCTGAGTAGAGAGCAATTATGCACCCGCAGTTGATGAAAGGTTGGTCTTCTGACCGCATGTAAACAAGCTATTTAGATAAACTACTCTACATTCCTTTGTATCTGTGCCCCAAGAAATTAACTCAAGGTAAGGATTACGCTGCTTTCAGCCATAACCCTATCTTGAGACTTTTGCAAATACCTTCCAGCCTTCCAAGAAGGTTTGTGTCTATATCCTATAATTTTACAATTTCTCTCACCATCCTGACTGAACCCCCACACTAGACTAACCAAGAAAAGAAGAGAAGAGAATGCCCAAGTAAACAATATCATAAATGAAAAAGAAGCTATTACAACTGATCCCACAGAAATACAAAAGATAATCAGAAACCGTTATGAACAAATATATGGTAACAAACTGGAAAAACAAGAGGAAATGGATAAATTTCTGGAAACATACAACCTCCAAGATTGAATCAGGAAGAAAGAAAATCTGAACAGACCAGTAATGAGTAATGAAATTGAATCAGTAACAAAAAATCTCCCAACAAAAAAAAGTCCAAGAGCATATAGTTTCACTGATGAATTCCACCAAACTTTCAAAGAACTAACACCAAATTTCCTCCAACTAGTCCAAAAAACTGAAGAGGAGGGAATTCTCCCAAACTCATTCTACGAGGCTAGCATTACCCCAATGGCAAAACCAGACAAGGATGCTCCAAGAAAAGAAAACTAAAGGTGAATATCCTGATGAACACAGATGGAAAAATACTAACCAAAATAGTAGCAAACTGAACCAAACAGTAGATCAAAACAATAATACAATGTGATCAAGAAGGATTTACACCAAGGATGCAAAAATGTTTCAACATACAATAATCAGTCAACGTGATACATCACATCAACACGGTGAAGGCCAAAATCCATATGACTATCTCAATAAATGCAGAAGAAGCATTTGACAAAATTCAATGCCTTTTAATGATAAAAACTCTAAACAAACTAGGCATAGAAGGATCATGCCTTAATATAATAAAGGCTTTATGTAACAAAAACCCACAGCTAACATCATACAGAATGGTGAAAACTTGAAAGCTTTTTCTCTAGGAACGGGGAAAAGACAAGTATACTCACTTTCACCCCTCCTACTCAACATAGTACTATTCTGTCCATCCAAGGAGGCACTGAACATCAGCCCTGTCTCCTATCCACCATCTTGCTGGCAAGAGCTCATAAAGCAAGTTCCAAAATAATCTTATATTTAGAAAAACCAAACACTCCACCAGAACACTCTTAGAACTGATAAGAAATTCAGTAGACTTGCAGGGTACAAAACCAACATACGAAATAAGTAGCATTTCTATTCACCAACAATGAAATAGCTAAGAAAGAAATGAAAAGGCAATTCCATTTACAACAGCTACAAAAAATATGATAAAATACTTAGGAATAAATTTTACCAAAGAGGTGAAAGATCCCTACAAGGAAAACTACAAAACACTGATGAAAGAAATCGAAGTGGACACAAACAAATGGAAAGAAATTCCATGCTAATGGATCAGAAGAATAAATATCACTAAAATGACCATAGTGCCCAAAGCAATCTACAGATTTAATGTGATTCCTATCAAAATACCAATGTTATTTTCCACAAAAATAGAAAAAACAATCCTAAAACTTTTATAGAACCAAAAAAGAACCTGACTAGGCAAAGTCATCCTGAGCCAAAAGACCAAAGCTGGACGTATCACAATACCTCAGTTCAAAACATTTTATAAGGCTGTAGTAACCAAAACAGTAGAGTACTGGTATAAAAAAAGACACATAGACTGATAGAATACAACAGAATAGGGGAAAGAATCATGGTGGACGGGAGGCAGGAAGAGATTGCCCCTCCAATTTGGATGAACAGAGCAGCGTGTGGAGTCTCGCATCATGAATTTTTGCTCCAGACCTACTGCAGGAATAAATTGGGAAAGCCGAGAGAACCCACAGACCCTCTGAATGATGCAGATTGCTCCTGCAGGACCTGGGAGACGTCCCAAATACTATGAGTGCCCAAATTGTGGAAGTCGGAAAGGGGGATGTCCACCCCTAAACACATACCTCACTAGGGAGTCTGAAGGTCTAGATCATGGGAGAAGATTCTGATCTGATCTGGAGCTGAGTCAATTTAGAGAGCTGAGGGAAATACAGGGGTAGAGGAAGCAGCAGAAGGGACTTGTCTTGGGGACTAACACTCAGCTCCTCGTTATGTATGCAAAATTCTGCAGCTGGCTTGAATTTCTCCTCAGAAAATGGGATTTTCTTTTCTATCACATTGTCAGGCTGCAAATTTTCCAAACTTTTATGATGCTTCCCTTTTAAAACTGAATGCTTTTAACAGCACCCAAGTCACATCTTGAATGCTTTGCTGCTTAGAAATTTCTTCCACCAAGGTGGATTGCCTGAGGTCAGGAGTTTGAGACAAGCCTGGTCAACATGGTGAAACCCTGTCTCTACTAAAATTACAAAAATTAGTTGGGCATGGTGGCAGGTGCCTGTAATCCCAGCTTCTCTGGAGGCTGAGGCAGGAGAATCACTTGAACTCGAGAGGCAGAGGTTGCAGTGAGCCAAGATTGCACCACTGCACTCCAGCCTGGGGGACAAGAATGAGACTTTGTCTCAAAGAAAAGAAAGAAAGAAGAAAGAAAGAAAATAAATAAATAAATAAATAAATAAATAAATAAATAAATAAATTTCTTCCATCGGATACCCTAAATCATCTCTCTCAAGTTCAAAGTTCCACAAATCTCCAGGGCAGGGGCAAAATGCCACCAGTCTCTTTGCTAAAACATAAAAAGGGTCACCTTTGCTTCAGTTCCCAACAAGTTCCTCATCTCTATCTGAGACCATCTCTGTCCGAATTTCATTGTCTGTATCATTATTCAACAAGTCTCTAGAAAGTTCCACAATTTCCCACATTTTCCTGTCTTCTACTGAGTCCTCCAAACTCTTGCAACATCTGCCTATTACCCAGTTCCAAAGTTGCTTCCACATTTTTGGGTATCTTTTCAGAGGTGCCCCACTCTACTGGTACCAATTTACTGTATAAGTATATATTTTCACACTGCTGATAAAGACATAACTGAGACTGGGCAATTTACAAAAGATAGAGGTTTAATTGGACTTACAGTTCCATGTGGCTGGGGAAGCCTCACAATCATGGTGGAAGGCAAGGAGGAGCAAGTCACATCTTACACAGATGGTGGCAGGGAAAGAGAGAGCTTGTGAGGGCAACTCCATTTTCAGAACCATCAGATCACCTGAAATCCATTCACTACCATGAGAACAGCATGGGAAAGACCCACCCCATAATTCAATCATCTCCCACAGGGTCCCTCCCACAACAGGTGGGAATTATGGGAGCTACAAGGTGAGATTTGGATGGGGACATAGAGCCAAACCATATCACCCTAGAACAAATGGATTTAACAGATATTTATAGAACATTCTACTCAACAACTGCAGAACATGCATTATTTTCATCAGCACATACATGGAACAGCCTCCAAGATAGACGTTATGATAGGCCACAAAATGAGTCTCAATAAGTTTAAGAAAATCAAAATTATATGAAGTACCCTCTTAGACCACTGTGGAATAAAACTGGAAATTAACTCCAAAATGAATCCTCAAAGCTATACAAATACATGGAAATTAAATAATCTGCTCCCAAATGATCTTTGGGTCAACAATGAAATCAAGATGGAAATTTTAAAAATCTTTGAACTGAACCACAATAGCGACACAGCTTATCAAAAACTCTGGGAGGGCCAGGCATGGTGGCTCACTCCTGTAATCCCGGCACTTTAGGAGCCTGAGGTGGGTGGATCACCTGAGGTCAGGAGTTCGAGACCAGCCTGGCCAACATGGTGAAACCCTGTCTCTGCTAAAAATACAAAAATTACTGAGGTGTGGTGGTGTGTGCCTATAATCCCAGCTACTCGGGAGGCTGAGGCAGGAGAATCGCTTGAACCCAGGAGGTAGTGGTTGCAGTGAGCCAAGATTGTGCCACTGCACTACAGCCTGGGCAACAAGAGCAAAACTCTGTCAAAAAAAAAAAAAAACAAAAAAACCACCTCTGGGAGAGGAGACCGCAAAAGTGGTGCTAGGAGGAAAGTTCATAGTAATAAATACCTACATCAAAATGTCTGAAAGAGCACAAATAGACAATCTAAGGTCACCCTTCAAGGAACCAGAGAAACAAGAATAAACCAAACCCATCAGAATATAAGAAATAACAAAGATCAGAGCAGAAATAAATGAAATTGAAACAAAAAATACAAAAGATAAGTGAAATGAAAAGCTGGTTCCTGGAACAAATAAACAAAATTGATAGACCATTAGCAAGATTAACCAAGAAAAGAAGAGAGAAGATCCAAATAAGCTCAATTAGAAATGAAATAGGAGATATTACAACTGATACCACAGAAATACAAAAATATCATTGAAGGCTACTATGAACACCTTTATGCAGACAAACTAGAAAGTCTAGAGGAGATGGACAAATTCTTGGAAATATACAACCCTCCTAGATTAAATCAGGAAGAAATAGAAACTCTGAATAGACCAATAACAAGTAGCAAGATTAAAATAATAATTTAAAAACTGCCAAAAAGTCCAGGACCAGATGTATTCACAGCTTAATTCTATCAGATAGTCAAAGAAGAATTGGTATCAATCTTACTGAAACTATTCCAAAAGATAGAGAAAGAGAGAATTTTCCCTAAATCATTCTATGAAGCCAGTATGACCCTAATGCTAAAACTGGGAACAGGCATAAGAAAAAAGAAAACCACATACCAATATCCCTGATAAACATAGGTGCAAAAATCCTCAACAAAACACTAGCTAACTGAATCCAATAGCATGTCAAAAGGATAATACGCCATGATCAAGTGGGTTTCATACCAGGGATGTAGGGATGGTTTAACACATGCAAGTCAATAAATGTGATACACCACATAAACAGAATTAAAAACAAAAATCATATCAACCCAATAGACACAGAAAAAAAATTTGACAAAATTCACCATCACTTTATGATTAAAACTCTGAGCAAAATTATCATAGAAGGGATATACATCAAGTTAATAAAAGCCATCTATGACAAACCCACAGCCAATTTTATACTGAACAGGGAAAATCTGAAAGCATTCCCCCTGAGAATTGGAAGGAAACCAGAATACTCACTTTCAGCACTTCTATTTAACATTGTATTGGAAGTCCTAGCCAGAATAATCAGACAAGAGAAAGAAAGAAAGGGCACCCAAATAGGTAAAGAGGAAGTCAAACCATCACTGTTCACTGGTGATATGATCATATACCTCAAAAACCCTAAAGACTCATCCAAAAAGCTCCTAGATCCGAAAAATGAATTCAATAAACTTTCAGGATACAAAATCAATGTATACAAATAAGTAGCACTGCTACACACCAATGACCAAGCTGAGAATCAAATCAAGAACTCAATCTCTTTTACAATAGCTGCCCGAAAATAAAAAATAAAAAAAAAATACTTGGAATATACTTAACCAAGAAGGTGAAAAATCTCTACAAGGAAAACTACAAAACACTGCTGAAAGAAATCATAGATGACACAAACAAATGGAAACACATCCCATGCTCATGGATGGGTAGAATCAATATTGTGAAAAGGACTATACTGCCAAAAGCAATCTACAAATTTGGTGCAATTCCTATCAAAATACTGCCATCATTCTTCACAAAACTAGAAAAAACAATTCTAAAATTCATATGGAACCAAAAAAGAGCCTACATAGCCAAAGCAAGACTAACCAAAAAGAACAAATCTGGAGGCATCACATTACCTGATTTCAAAATATAAGGCCATAGTCACCAAGACAGCATGGTACTGGTATAAAAGTAGGCACATAGATCAATGAAACAGAATAGAAAACCCAGAAATAAACCCAAATACTTACAGCCAACTGATCTTTGACAAAGCAAACAAAAACATGAAGTGGGGAAAGGACACCCTATTCAACAAATGGAGCTGGGATAATTGACAAGCCACATGTAGGATAATAAAACTGGATCCTCATCTCTCACTCTATACAAAAATCAACTCAAGATAGATCAAGGACATAAATCTAAGACGTGAAACTATAAAAATTTTAGAAGATAACATCGGGAAAATCCTTCTAGACATTGACTTAGGCAAGGATTTCATGACCAAGAACCCAAAAGTAAATGTAATAAGAACAAAGATAAATAGCTGGGACCTTAATTAAATGAAAGAGCTTTTGTATGGCAAAAGGAAGTCAGCAGAGTAAACAGATAACCCACAGAGTGGGAGAAAATCTTCACAATCTATACATATGACAAAGGACTAATATCCAGAATCTACAACGAACTCAAACAAATTAGTAAGTAAAAAAAAAACAATCCCATAAAAAATGGGTTAAGGGCATGAATACACAATTCTCAAAAGAAGACATACAAATGGCCAACAAAATATATGAAAAATTGCTCAGCATCACTAATAATCAGGAAAATGCAAATCAAAACCACAATGCAATACCATCTCACTCCTGCAAGAATTGCCATAATCAAAAAATCAAAAAATAATAGATGTTGGCCAGGATGTGGTGAACAGAGAACACTTGTCCACTGCTGGTGGGAATTAAACTGGTAAAACCACTATGGAAAACAGTGTGGAGATTCCTTAAAGAGTTCTAAAAGTAGAACTACCATTTGATCCAGCAACACCACTACTGGGTATCTACCCAAAGGAAAATAAGTCATTACATGAAAAAGATACTTGCACACACATGTTTATAGTAGCACAATTTGCAATTGCAAAAATGTGGAAGCAATCCAATGAGTGGATAAAGAAATTGTGAGAGATATATATATGATGGAATATATATATGATGGAATATATATATGATGGAATATATATATGATGGAATATATATATGATGGAATATCTATATATGATGGAACATCTATATATGATGGAACATATATATATGATGGAACATATATATATGATGGAATACTACTCAGCCATAAAAAGGAATGAATTAATGGCATTTGCAGTGACCTGTTTGAGATTGGAGACTATTATTCTAAGTGCAGTAACTGAGGAAGGGTAAACCAGGCATCATATGTTCTCACTCATAAGTGGGAGCTAAGCTATGAGGATGCAAAGGCATAAGAATGACACAGTGGAATTTGGGGACTCAGCAGGAAAGGGTGGGAAGCGGGTGAGGGATAAAAGAGTACAAATTGGTTGCAGTGTATACTGCTCAGGTGATGGGTGCACCAAAGTCTCAAAAATCTTCACTAAAGAACTCACTCATGTAACCAAACACCACTTGTTCCCTAATAATCTATAGAAATAATTTTTTTAAAAAAGAATAGAACAGAATAGAAAACCCAGAAACAAATCTACATATTTACAGCTGACTTATATTCAATGAAGCTATGAAGAACATTCATTGGAGATATGACATCCTCTTCTATAAATGGTGCTGGGAACACTGGATGACGATATGCAGAAGAATGAAACTGGACCCCTACTTCTCATCATATACAAAAATCAGCTCAAGATAGATTAAAGACTTAAACATAATATCTGAAACTATAAATCTGCTAGAAGAAAACATAGAAAAAATTATTCAGGACATTGGTCTAGGCAAAGATTTTATGACTAAGATCTCAAAAGCACCAGCGACAAAACCAAAAATGGACAAAAGGAACTATATTAAACTAAAAAGTTTCTGCACAGCAAAAGAAACAATCTACAGAGTGAAGATAAAATCTCTTGAATGGGAGAAAATATATGCAAGCTACTCATCCAACAGGGGATGAATTTCCAGAATATACAAGGAGCTCAAACATCTTCATAGTAAAAACATAAATAATCCTGGCCAGGTGTGGTGGCTAATGCCTGTAATGTCAGCACTTTGGGAGGCTACAGCAGAAGGATCGCTTGAGTCCAGGAGTTCAAGATCAGCCTAGGAAGCATAACTAGACCTCGGTCTCTTACTAAAATTTAAAAAAAAAAATAGTCTGGTATGGTGACATGAGCCTGTAGTCCCAGCTGAAGGACTGAGGCAAAAGGATAGCTTGAGCCCAGGAATTTGATTCTGCAGTGAACTATGGCACCACTGCACTCTAGCCTGGGCAAGATCTAGTCTCAAAAATAAATAAATACACAAATAAATAAATAAATAAATAAATAATTCCATTTTTTAAAATTGAGCAAAGGACATGAACAGACATTTCCCAAAAGAAGATAGACGTTTGTTCTCTTCATTGAGAAAAGAAAAATCAGAGCAAGAGAAAGAAAAGATGACATATAAATGGTCAACAGGTACATGAAAGAATGCTCAGCATCACTAATCATCAGGGAAGTGCAAATCACAACCACAATGAGGCCAAGCCACAGTGGCTCATGACTGTAATGCCAACACTTTCAAAGGCCAAGGTGGGAGGATCACTTGAGCCAGGAGTTTGAGACCAGCCTAAGCAACGTAGTGAGATCCCATCACTACAAAAAACAAAACAAACAACCACAATGAGATATCATTTTATCCCAGTTAGGATGGCTATTATGAAAAAGATTAAAAAAAAAAAAAAAACACAGGTGTTGGCAAAGATATGGAGAAAACGGAACTCTTTTTATTATTATTTTTACTATTATTATTATGCTTTTAAGTTCTAGGGTACATGTGCACAATGCACAGGTTTGTTACATATGTATACGTGTGCCATGTTGGTGTGCTGCACCCATTAATTCCTCATTTACATTACGTATATCTCCTAATGCTATCCCTCTCCCCTCCCCCAACCCCATGACAGGCCCAGGTGTGTGATGTTCCCCTTCCTGTGTCCAAGTGTTCTCATTGTTCGATTCCCACCTATGAGTGAGAACATGCGGTATTTAGTTTTTTTGTCCTTGCGATAGTTTGCTGAGAATGATGGTTTCCAGCTTCATCTATGTCCCTACAAAGGACATGAACTCATCCTTTTTTATGGCTGCATAGTATTCCATGGTGTATATATACCACATTTTCTTAATCCAGTCTACCATTGATGGACATTTGGGTTGCTTCCAAGTCTTTGCTATTGTGAATAGTGCCACAATAAACATACGTGTGCATGTGTCTTTATAGTAGCATGATTTATAATCCTCTGGGTATATACCTAGTAATTGGATAGCTGGGTCAAATGGTATTTCTAGTTCTAGATCCTTGAGGAATCACCACACTGTCTTCCACAATGGTTGAACTAGTTTACAGTCCCACCAACAGTGTAAAAGTGTTGCTATTTCTCCACATCCTCTCCAGCATCTGTTGTTTCCTGACTTTTTAATGATTGTCATTCTAACTGGTGTGAGATGGTATCTCATTGTGGGTTCGATTTGCATTTCTCTGATGGCCAATGATGATGAGCATTTTTTCATGTGTCTGTTGGCTGCATACATGTCTTCTTTTGAGAAGTGTCTGTTCATATCCTTTGCCCACTTTTTGATGGGGTTGTTTGTTTTTTTTCTTGTAAATTTGTTTGAGTTCTTTGTAGATTCTGGATATTAGCTCTTTGTCAGATGAGTAGATTGCAAAAATTTTCTCCCATTCTGTAGGTTGCCTGCTCACTCTGATGGTAGTTTCTTTTGCTATGCAGAAGCTCTTTAGTTTAATTAGATCCCATTTGTCAATTTTAGCTTTTGTTGCCATTGCTTTTGGTGTTTTAGACATGAAGTCCTTGCCCATGTCTATGTCCTGAATGGTATTGTCTAGGTTTTCTTCTAGGGTTTTTATGGTTTTAGGTCTAACATTTAAGTCTTTAATCCATCTTGAATTAATTTTTGTATAAGGTGTAAGGAAGTGATCCAGGTTCAGCTTTCTACATATGGCTAGCCAGTTTTCCCGCACCATTTATTAAACAGGGAATCCTTTTCCCACTTCTTGTTTTTGTCAGGTTTGTCAAAGATCAGATGGTTGTAGATGTGTGGTATTATTTCTGAGGGCTCTGTTCTGTTCCATTGGTCTATATCTCTGTTTTGGTACCAGTACCATGCTGTTTTGGTTACTGTAGCCTTGTAGTACAGTTTGAAGTCAGGTAGTGTGATGCCTCCTTGTTCTTTTGGGTGAGGATTGTCTTGGCAATGCAGGCTCTTTTTTGGTTCCATATGAACTTTAAAGTAGTGTGAAGGACCTCTTCAAGGACAACTACAAACCACTGCTCAACAAGATAAAAGAGGACACAAACAAATGGAAGAATATTCTATGCTCATGGATAGGAAAAATCAATATCGTGAAAATGGTCATAGTGCCCAAGGTAATTTATAGATTCAATGCCATCCCCATCAAGCTACCAATGACTTTCTTCACAGGATTGGAAAAAACTACTTTAAAGTTCATATGTAACCAAAAGAGAAAAGGGAACTCTTATTCACCATTGCTTGGAATGTAAATTAGTACAGCCACTATGGAAAATAGTATGGAGATTTCTCAAAAAACTAAAAATAGAATTACTACACAAGCAATCTCACTAATTAATATTTATCCAAATGGAAAATAAATTAATGTATCAAAGGGATATATGCACTCCCATGTTTATTACAGCACTATTCACAATAGCCAAGATATGGAATCAACCTAAGTGTCCATGAATGGATGAATGGATAAAGAAAATGTAGTATATATAGACAATGAAACTATTCAGCCATTTAAAAAGATGAAATCATGTCATTTGCAGTAATATGGATGGAAGTGGACATCATAATGTTAAGTGAAATAAGCTAAGCACAGAAAAACAAATATCACATGTTCTCACTCGTATGTGGGAGTTTAAAAAGTTGATCACATCAGGGTAGAAAGTAGAATGACAGATACCAGAGACTAGGAAGTGGACAGAGATAAAGAGATGTTGGTTAATGGTTATGAATCTACACTAATATAAAGAATAAATTCTAATGTTTGATAGCAGAGTAGGGTGACTATAGTCAACAACAATGTATGGTATTTTTCAAAAAAACTAGAAGACAGGACTTGAAATGTACCCCATGCATAAAAATGATAAATGGTGGGTGATAGAGGCCCTAAATACCCTTCTTGTAATGACTTCATCATTACATTGCATGCATGTGACAAAATACCACATGTACCCCATGAATATGTTCAAATATAATGTATCAAAAAAATTTTTAAATTAAAAACAAAAATCAATCCCCCAACCCAAACATGTAGTTTAGTTTTTATTTTACAGAGACAAAGCATAATGAAATTTTCACTTATACATTCCAAATCTTCAGAACTTACATTATTAAGTAAATGAATACATCAAAATATTAAGATACATATTTTTCATTTCTGAATTACAGCCAGTTGGAAAACAGGCAAAAAAATATGAATAAATACAGTGACAAGAAAAAGAAGATAGGAGAGAGCCAAATCCAGAGAAAAAGGAAAGAAAATAGGAAGCAAGTATAGGAATGAAATTGTCCTTATACAGACGCTGACTTACCTTTAAGCTAAAGAGACTTAATATTCAGGACTCCTTCTTGCAGAAGCCTTTTAACATCATATATTTTTGTACAATCTGCAAAAAGTAAGATAATTTAACAGCAAATTGTTAAGACTGTTGTCTTTCTTCATTCTGACTTCTCATCTATCGTACATTTTTGCCCCTTGTTAGGTGGCAATAGAGTGACCATAGATATTTCAGAAATTCAAATAAGGGAAAGTTAACTTGGGGATACACAAGGTAGAAAAGGTATTTATGGTTTTACATCCACTCCATTTATAATTCCACATAGTTAAATTATTACACAGGCTTAATCAGGGACATAGATAGGCTTAAACTAAGGATGACTGATTCTAATACTAATGATCTTAGAACTCTCAATATTGTGTTTTATGTGCTTACTAATCACCCATAGGCCTTGATTCTTCAGCATAAAGCCATAGTAATATATTGTCACTTGCCAACATTTGATATTGTTTACCTCCTTTCTACCCAGAGAGAGGCAGAGAAGTAGTAAATAAAAAGCATCAACTCATTACTCTAGTCATTTACTCTCTGTCATGCTATTGTACACTACACTCTAGCCATACTGGACGCCTTACCTTTACCAGACCATGTACTTGATGTACTTGACCATTCTCTTTCCCCAGCCTCAAATGAATCTGCCCAAGCACATCTATACAGATTATTATTAATTTCTTGCTGATATTACTTGAAATACTGACATTGATGAAGATAATCCCTCATTTCTAATTTACTATGACAACAATGACATCAATGATAAACTGGTTAATGAGTGTCATTAATTCTAAGAGTATCTGAGATTAATGATTACCGTATAGTAACTGAAGAGGAATAAAATTATTTTTCTTCTAGTCCCAGACATAATGTATGTTTGATCAGTTGTATTCTCCCACCAAGGAGTGACTATGGTTTGCTGGTCAAAGTGGTAGATTATGATAGTCATAACATATCATTTGGTTAGCTCCCAGATCCATACTATATTAATGTAATATATATGCTTGGCTACTGGAAGATGTCCAATATCAACTTCCACTTCTGAAATAAGAGATTATGAAGGAAGAGACTAGTAAGACCTGAGGTTCCAATTCTATCCCTAGTTGTAAATAAAAAAACAATACTGTGGATTGCCTTCTGCTTTTTGGCTATGATGGAATAACTTGTACAATATTAATGTTCCTTCCAATAAGAATGAGTAAAGCCAGATAACACATAAAAAATAGGCCGGGCACAGTGGCTCATACCTGTAATCCCAGCACTTTAAGAGGCCAAGGCAGGACGATCACTTGAGCCTAGGAGTCTTAAGACCAGCTTGGGCAACATAGCAAGACCCAGTCTCAAAAAAAATAAAAAATCAACTGGGCATGGTGGTGCATGCCTATAGTCCTAGCTACTTGGGAGGCTGAGGCAGGAGGATTGCTTGAGCACTGGAGCTCAGGAAGCTGAGTCTGCAGTGAGCTATGATCACACCACTGCACTCCTGCCTGGGTGAGAGAGCAAGACCCCTCTCAAAGGAAAAAAAAAAACAAAAAACAAACTACAAAAAATATACGCTTGAGGGAATAATAAAACTCTTAAGGTGATCACAGTTTGAGAAGACAAGATCATCAAAAGAAGATAACAAGAGAGGAGCCAACATCCTCCAGTTCCTTTACTCCTAAAGAAATTATCTTATTTTTAGGGCAGAGCAACAGACCGATAATTCTAGCAGACAACTTATGGCCATGGAGAGACAAAGAATGGTGTTTGAGGCTGCCAAATTTAAGGGGTCAGGATGTCAGTGAAACAGTAGACAATGACAACCAGAAAAAACTTAAACCCTGCTTCAAGTCAGATCCATTCCAGATTAAAATAAGGATCACTTTCCACTCTATATGCCTGACAGAGGATAGGGCAAATTCCTTCTGGAAGAAGAGTGCATCACTGAGAAAAATAATGAATAACTTAATTATTGGATTAGAGATAAACTTTACAATAGCTATAATGAATATGTTCAAGATAATAGAAATCATAATGAAAAATTTTGTTAAAGAAATAGAATGTATAGAAAATAAATAGAAATTCTAGAACTAAAAAATGACAATGATGTGAATTTTTAAAAACTCCTATAGATGGGTCAATACTGGCAAAAATAACAAAGTAAGAACCTCTAAAAACTCTCCTCTCCATAAAAGCAACAAGAAAAGTGACAAAAAATGTAAAAAATCAACTTTTTCAGAACTCTGGAAATTAACCAAAGTCTTGCAGCAATCCAGGGAACATTTACTAAAGAAAAACAGTTTTGTGACATTTTAACTTGTACAATTCCCATTCTGTCCTCTCAGGTTCTGCAGTAGACTTGAAAACCAACAAGCTGTAATCATGGTGAAAACCAGCAGCCTGGAGGGAACAGCATAGAGCTGGGGCTTTTCCAAAACCTTGTGATCAGAGAATTGTCATTATTTTACCTGTCTGGTGGTTTCCTGGAATACCCAATTTGCAAAGTAGGTCTCATTTGACCTGATTGGGAATTTGTCCAGTGCAAAAATCTTTTTTCATGAAAATATTTACTGGAAACAATTAAAGGCAATTGAGTTGCCTGAGGCAGTGGATAACAGTTGAGGAAAACGAGAGATTAAATAAAAAGCTTAAAGGGATAATCTGGAAAATGAGATGTCCAAGGGGCTTTGATTATTTCCATCATATTCCTGGAATTCTAGAAGGCCATGTACATATGCAGGACGGGGTGCATACTTAGGAAAGACCTGAGAAGATTGTAAGATTTCTTCTTGGACTGGCCTTGGGGCTCTGTACAAGGAGGAAATAAAGGGTAAAACAGAGTTGTCAGTTGTCTGGGTGAGTGTTGAAGGTATTCACCAACACGCACACAGAACCTGCTGTGGTTTGAATATGGCTTGTCCTCATCAAAACTTATTCTGAGGCTTGGTTCCCAATCTGGTGGTGTTGGGAGATGGTGCCTTTAAGAGGTGCTTAAGTCATTAAGTTGGATTGTGTCTTTCTTGAAAGACTGGGTTAGTTATCAAGTTCCCATGAGAGTGGGTTGTTATAAAGTGAGTTTGCCTCTCTTGTTTTGTCCTCTTCACATGTACCTGGTTCTCCTTTTGTTTCTCTGCCATGTGTTGACACAGCACAAAGACCTCAGCAGAAACCACTGAATGCAGTTGTCTAATATTGAACTTTCCAACCTGCAGAACCATGAGTAAAATAAACCTTTTTTCTTTATAAATTACCTAATCTCAGGTATTCTCTTATAGCAACACAAAACAAAGACAAAGACCCCCAGGAAAGACTAGGAGATGTGTTTATTCCAGGCATTTTAGGAAACCTTTATTCAAACATTAGGTGACCACAGAGCTAACTGAGAAAAAGTTTAATAGCTACACATAACAAAGATTCAGACTTTGTAATATTTGTTCAGAAAAGTCACAAAACAAAACAACAACAAACAATGAAAGCAAACCCCAGAAGGGAAAGGGAGGGAAGAATCTGATTATCTGGATTGCCACATTATATTACACAAAATACCTAGTTTTCTACAGAAATTACAAGACATGCAAAGAAATAATAAAGTATGGCCTGTACATGGGGGGAAATTAATATATTAAAAAATGTATCTAAGGAAGCCCAGCAATTAGACTTACTAGACAAAGACATTAAATAAGCATTTAAAATACATTCAAAGAACTGAAGGAAATCATGTTTACTAAAGGAAAGCATATGAATGATGTCTCACCACCCAATAGAGAGTATAGCAACAGGAATTATATTTAAAAAAGAACCAAATAGAAATTCTGAAGTTGAAAAATACAATAACAGAAATGAAAATTTCACCAGACTGGCTTGACAGCAGATTTGAGCAGGCAGAAGAAATCATCAACAAAGTTAAATGTAGGTTAATTTTGATTATCCAATTTGAGGAAGAAAAAAGAAAAATGAGAAAAGAAAAATGAACAGATCCTCAGATACCTGTAGAACACCATCAAGCAGACCAAAATATGTATAATTGTGGTCCTAAAATGAAAAAAAAGAGTGCCAGAAAGAATGTTTGAAGAAATAATGACTGAAAACTTTGCAAATTTGATGAAAAATGTTAATCTATATATCTGAGAATCTTAATGAACTGTATGTAGAATAAACTCAAAGAGATCCACACCTACACACATTGTACTCAATCTGTTGAAAGTTGAAGACAAAGATATCATCTTGAAACCAGTAAGAGAGAAGTGACTCATCACATTCAACTAAGAAGATTGACAGATGATCTTTCATTAGAAACCATGGAGGGTCAGGTATGGTGACTCATGCGTTTAATCCTAGCACTTTGGGAGACTGAGGTGGGAGGATTGCTTGAGTGTAAGAGTTCAACACCCCATCCCTACTTAAAAGAAAAAAGTAAAAACACAAAAAAGACAGAGGAAGAAAGAAAGAGAGAGAGAGAAAGAAGAAAGAAAGAAAGAAAGAAAGAAAGAAAGAAAGAAAGAAAGAAAGAAAGAAAGAAAGAAAGGGAAACCATGGAGGCTAGAATGCAATTGAAAGACATATTCAAAGTGCTGAGGGGAAAAGCTGTCAGCCAAAAACTCTAAATCTGGCAAAACTATCCCTCAAAAATGAAGGTGACATTAAGACATTTCCAGGTAAAAAGAAATAGAGATTTCATCATTAGCAAGACAGCTGTACTAAAACACTTTCAGGCTCAAGTGAAGGACACTAGAACATAGTGTAATATAGTCAAATCCATGTAAGGAAATAAAGACACCAATAAAGGTAACTGAAATAGGTAAATATAAAAGACAAGAAATGTACTTTTTAATGACTTTTTTTATTTAATTTAAAACTTCAGCAAACAATATTTATAAATCTGTGTTGATAGGCACACATGTAAGAATGGTGTAATTTGTGCCGGGCGTGGTGGCTCACACCTGTAATCCCAGCACTTTGGGAGGCTGAGGTGGGCGGATCACAAGGTCAGGAGATCGAGACCATCCTGGCTAACACGATGAAACCCCATCTCTACTAAAAAATAGAAAAAATTAGCCGGGCGTGGTGGCGGGCACCTGTAGTCCTAGTTACTTGGGAGGCTGAGGCAGGAGAATGGCGTGAATCTGGGAGGCAGAGCTTGCAGTGAGCCAAGATGGCGCCACTGCACTCCAGCCTGGGAGACAGAGCTAGACTCCTTTCAAAAAAAAAAAAAAAAGAATGGTGTAATTTGTATGACATAACAGCATGAGGGTAGGGAACAGAGCTATATAGAAATAAAGTGTTTGTATACTATTGAAATTAGGTTGGTATTAATACGAACTAGATTATTAATATGCTAATTTTAATCTGTAGGGTAATCACTAAGACAAAAAAGTAGAGGAACTAAAAAAAGTAGAGTAAAAGAAATGATAAGTGAATTAAAATGATTCAATAGAAAATGTCTATTTAACATGACAAAAAGCACTAACAGGAATAGAGGAACAAAAAAAGATACAAGAAAAATAGAAAATAAACAATGAAATGGTAGACATAAAAATATGTTACAGTGATCACACTAAATATAAATGCATTACACATTTCAACTTAGGTTAGCAGAATGGGTAAAATAAAAATGATGCAAGTATGTATTCTCTGCTGGAGACAAACCTTAGACACAAAGTTACAAAGAGGTTGAAAGTACAAGGCAGGAAAAGATACACCATGCAAAGAGCAACCAAAAGAAAGCTGGAGTGGCTACACTAGTGCCAGACAAAATAGACTTTAATACAAAAATTACCACAAGAGAAAAGTAAGGACATTTTAATGATAAAAGAGAAATTTATAGCTGTAAATACCTACATTAAAAAAGAAGAAAAATTGCAAATCAGTAACAACCTTCCACTTTAAGAAATTAGAAAAGAGGCCGGGTGCCGTGACTCACGTCTGTAATCCCAGAACTTTGGAAGGCCAAGGCGGGTGGATCACTTGAAGTCAGCAGTTTGAGACCAGCCTGGCCAACATGATGTAACCCTGTCTCTACTAAAAATACAAAAATCAGCCTGGCATGGTGTCAGGCACCTATAATCCCAGCCACTTGGGAGGCTGAGGCAGGAGAATCGTTTGAACCCGGGATGGGGAGGTTGCAGGGAGTGGAGATCAGGCCACTGCACTCTAGCCTGGGTGACAGAGCAAGACTCCGTCTCAAAAAAATAACCCTGTCTCAAAAGAAAAGAAAGAAAGAAAGAAAAGAAATTAGAAAAGAGAAAGACAAACCAGGACTAGTGAAAGGAATGTTAGAATGGGAATAAATGAACTAGGAAATAGAAAAAGAGAAAATCAACAAAACTAAGTTTTTGCTTTTAAGGAATCAAAACTGAGGACACTTTAGCTAGACTGAGTAAGAAAAAAAAAAAAGAAAAGAAAGGAATCGAATTACTCAAATCAGGAATAAAAGATGAGACCTTTCTACCACCTTACAGAAATGAAAAACAATTATAAGAGAATACTGTGGACAATTGTATGCCAACAAATTAGATAATCTAGATAAAATGGACACATTCTGTGCTGGGCAGGGTGGCACACATCTGTAGTACCAGCTACTAGGAAAGCTGAGGCAGGAGGATTGCTTGACCCCAGGAGTATGGGGTATAGTACACTTTAGCCTGGACAACATAGCAACTTGTCAAAAAAAAAAAAAAAAGACAAATTTCTCAAAAAACATAACTGCTAAAACAGAATTAAAAAGAATACAATATTTCAAAGTATTTTATCTTTTATAATGTTCTTTGACAAAAATAGAACGGAGCTAGAGATCAATAACAGAAAGATAACCAGAAAATTTTGAAGAGTTTAGAAATTAAGAAACACAAATTAAAGTAATAGACCAAAGAAGATAATCAGAGATTAAATCTAACTGTTGTCAGATCCCTGACAATAAAAAATTGAAAATATCAGCTGGGTATGGTGGCTCATGCCTGTAATCCCAGTACTTTGGGAGGCTGAGGCAAGAGGATTGCTTGAGCCTAGGAAATTCAAAACCAGCCTGGACAACATGATGAGACTCCATCTGTCCAAAAAATATATATATATATATAAGCTGGCTGGTGTGGTGCTGCATGCCTGTAGTCCTAGCTTCTCAAGAGGCTGAGGTGGGAGGATCACTTGAACTCAGGAGTCTAAGGCTGCAATGAGATATGACAGCACCACTGCACTCCAGCCAGGGCAACAGAGTAAGACCCTGTCTTGAAAGAAAAGAAAAGGAAAGGAAAGAAAAATAAAAGAAGGAAGGAAGAAGGAAAATGGAAAATACTGCAAATTATACTTGCATTACAAAATATTATTAACATAAGATGAAGCCAAAGTCAGTTCTAGACAAAAATTATATGCAGTCCTAAGTACATATAATTAATTGGAAGGAAAGAAACACTGACAATCAATCACATACTTAGAAAAAGAATGTCAAATTTAACCCAAGAAAAGTAAAAGTAAGGGAACTATATACATAATAGAAGAAAATAATTTGATAGGAAATAATAATAGAAAAAATCAACAAGGCTAAAGGTTTGTTTCTTTGAAAAGACTAATAATATTGATAAAATTTTAGCAAGACTGTGGAAAATTTTAAAACAAGACAGAAGGCATGAAATTCCAATATCAGGAATGAAAAAGGTGCTGTCATTACGGGTCCTATAGACATTAAAATTACAATAGAAAATATTATAAATAACTTTATGCTGGCAAATTTGAAAAGCTAGATGAAATAGACATATTCTAGAAAATAACACTAAAATGAACTCAAGAAATAATAGAAAAATTTTCATAATCCTGTATCTATTAAAGAAATTGAGTCGGTAATTACAAAACTTTCCACGAAGAAATCTTATTGGGTGAAAGAAAGGCAAAGATGATCTTATTGGGTGAATTTTTCTAAATATTCAATGAAGGTATTTGCTAACCTTACACAAGCGATTCCAAAAGACGGGGGAATAAAAGACCATTTCTCATCTCAGGCAGCAATATGCCAAATCCTCATAAGCATGAAGCAAAAACGAAAACAAAAAAGCAAAAGTAAGGCTCATCTCATTTTTAAACATAGATATAAAACTCCTAAATGATCTATTAGTCAATTAAACAAAACACTATGTAAAATAATAACCAAGTTGAGTTTATTCTATGAACACAGGGTAAGTTTAATATATGAAAATCAAGCAATGAAAATAGTAACTTATGGTTGAAAAATCTGTCAGTTATCACCAAAATCAAGTAGTCAAAATTAGCATCATAGGGTAAGTTTAATACATGAAAGTCAAGCAATGAAAATAGTAACTTTATGGTTGAAAAAATCTCTCAGTTACCACTAAAATCAAGTAGTCAAAATTAGCATCGCTGATAATAGAACAAATCACCATCATGTGTCTCCTGATTCAATGCACGGAGATACAATATCAACTATGAAGAACTCCTGCCTTTGTCACATCCTCTATGAGCTATTTAGTTCCTTTCCAATAAATGCCTTTTCTGCTTAATTATTCAAGGTTGCTTTCTATTGTTTAAAATCAAGAACGTGCGTTAGTACAGTAGTAACAGCTATTGAGCACTAATGCTCACAGCAATGTTTTGACATAGATATTATTTATCTTTATTCTAAGACGAGGCAATAGGTAGTTATAGTTAAGAATATGACCCCAAATCACATACACAGTAATTGGTGAAGGGAAGATTAAATTTCAAGTTTACCTGTCTCCAAATTTCATTCTTTTAAACTCTCTAACCCTTCTCCCTTGACCATGCTTGGCATTTTTTACTAAGTTATTTTAGCCGGGAACCTAGTTTACCCAAATACACAGAATCAGCAATCTGTCTCCCTTCATACCCTTCCCTGGGGGATGTTGGAAGTTAAGGAGAGAAGATGAACATGTGCTTTTACTGTGATGCTATCTGGGAAAGAGAAAAGTTGTGTGGGGTCCAGATAAAAATCATTGCCTCTCAGAGAACGAAGACATATGCTATTCCCAGGGGGCTGCTCATGGGATCTTTTTATAAGGCTCCAAACAGTAAGACTAGATTAAGGGCTAGATGTAGGGCTAGCTCCCGAGTGATGGAAAAGAATCGGGACAGCTCCCTCCTGGGAGTCTCTCTCTCTCTCTCTCTCTCTCTCTCTCTCTCTCTCTTGACTCCAAACAGAGGCAGCATCACAAGAGAACCTCAAGTTTTGTATTAT
This sequence comes from Theropithecus gelada, assembly GCF_003255815.1. Classification (NCBI taxonomy): domain Eukaryota; kingdom Metazoa; phylum Chordata; class Mammalia; order Primates; family Cercopithecidae; genus Theropithecus; species Theropithecus gelada. The sequence continues at coordinate 33,732,674 of NC_037671.1, forward strand.
TTATTCCAGGAACCGCAAAGGGAAGGTGAAAGAAATCTGGGGAGAAAAAATTCTCCCATGAAAGCATGACAAAATAGGTGTTGGGGTGATGTTGATGTTGAGATAGGCAAGTGCAGGCTCCTGACTGCCACCTGGGGATGGGAGCAGGAGGGAGTGCTGGAGACTGTGGATTCGGAGGTTACTAGTGTAGACCTGCAGGGAGCCACAGGCCAGGATGAGTTCTCCAGAGCAGCAGGTATAGAATGATAAGAGGAGGGCTGATGACTAACATCAGGTGTGTAGTTTTAGGAGAGAAAAAGAGTCATCAACAGAGGGGACAAGTTTTCATTCCTGCTTTGGCACCTGGAACAATGGGAAGGGTTTGATTGCCTGTGCTACTTAAACATTCTCCTTCCACGGCCTCTTCGTAGACTGTCTCCTTGCCCACCTCCACCTCAGATTGTCCCCTGGATTTGAGGCCCTAGCCATCATAACATGTTCAGGCTTCTGAATAGAGCTGTGAGTAGGGGGAGGGAGGGAAAATATCAGGGGAAAGGATTTATCTGAATGCATGTAGAGACTTCAAAGAAGGTCTTTTCCTGGGAAATTCTGGTAACATTTCTCTCTATCCAATAAAAAGTGGATGAAAGGCAACGTCACTAGTTTCTGGCAGACTAAGCCCCTGAGAAGGTCCTGCTGCACGGATGTGTGTAACTGAAACTGTGTATAGTGAGCTTGTGATCTATACGGAAGTAGCAAGGGCAAGAGGAACAAGAGAGGGTCAAAGGCACCAAGTGCAGAGGCAGTGGGTAGGGAGACCCAGGTACGGAACCCTGTGTTTCTCTGTGAATGCTTGGAAATCCCCTGACTGGGTCCAAACAGTAGAATATGGCTGGATTCTAGAGTCTGTTTTCAGAATAATGAGAATTGATAAGGAAGTTCATTTTCAGACTTATCATTAGTTATGACAGAGGGTTAGGGAAGCCACAGTAAGAGGAAGAGATTCTAAGGCTAACTTCTTAGGACCCCACCCTATCCCTAAATTTTCAGGTGGGAGACAGAGGAGTGTTATGCATCTCTGTATCATTCTTTATTGGAGTGGGAAGAGAGAGAAAGGAGACGGGAGGGGAGGGAAGCGGAGGGAGAGATGAAGAGGGAGAGATGGAGAGGGAGAAAGGGGGAAGGAGAGAAGGGAGGGAGACATGGAGAGAGAGAAGAGAAAGGGAGAGAGAGTGGGGAGAGAGGGAGAATAAGTATAAATCATCAATTAATCTGTGGATGTCTGATTGGCCACTTTCTGGATTATTTCAGACACTGAAATTTGTGAATAATGGTAAGCAGGGCCTGGACCAGGAGAGCACTTCAAAAGATAAGGACATGTACATAGGATGTTAAAGCCTGCTAAACAGNGGGGTTGCAATCCTAGTCTCTGATAAAACAGACTTTAAACCATCAAAGATCATAAGAGACAAAGAAGGCCATTACATAATGGTAAAGGGATCAATTCAACAGGAAGAGCTAACTATCCTAAATATATATGCACCCAATACAGGAGCACCCAGATTCATAAAGCAAGTCCTTAGAGACTTACAAAGAGACTTAGACTCCCATACAATAATAATGGGAGACTTCAACACTCCATTGTCAACATTAGACAGATCAACGAGACAGAAAGTTAACAAGGATATCCAGGAATTGAACTCATCTCTGCAGCAAGCAGACCTAATAGACATCTATAGAACTCTCCACCCCAAATCAACAGAATATACATTCTTCTCAGCACCACATCGTACTTACTCCAAAATTGACCATATAATTGGAAGTAAAGCACTCCTCAGCAAATGTACAAGAACAGAAATTATAACAAACTGTCTCTCAGACCACAGTGCAATCAAACTAGAACTCAGGACTAAGAAACTCAATCAAAACCGCTCCACTACATGGAAACTGAACAACCTGCTCCTGAATGACTACTGGGTACATCACGAAATGAAGGCAGAAATAAAGATGTTCTTTGAAACCAATGAGAACAAAGATACAACATACCAGAATCTCTGGGACACATTTAAAGCAGTGTGTAGAGGGAAATTTATAGCACTAAATGCCCACAAGAGAAAGCAGGAAAGATCAAAAATTGACACTCTCACATCGCAATTAAAAGAACTAGAGAAGCAAGAGCAAACACATTCGAAAGCTAGCAGAAGGCAAGAAATAACTAAGATCAGAGCAGAACTGAAGGAGATAGAGACACAAAAAACCCTCCAAAAAATCAATGAATCCAGGAGTTGGTTTTTTGAAAAGATCAACAAAATTGACAGACCACTAGCAAGACTAATAAAGAAGAAAAGAGAGAAGAATCAAATCGACGCAATTAAAAATGATAAAGGGGATATCACCACCGACCCCACAGAAATACAAACTACCATCAGAGAATACTATAAACACCTCTACGCAAATAAACTGGAAAACCTAGAAGAAATGGATAATTTCCTGGACACTTACACTCTTCCAAGACTAAACCAGGAAGAAGTTGAATCCCTGAATAGACCAATAGTAGGCTCTGAAATTGAGGCAATAATTAATAGCCTACCAACCAAAAAAAGTCCAGGACCAGATGGATTCACAGCTGAATTCTACCAGAGGTACAAGGAGGAGTTGGTACCATTCCTTCTGAAACTATTCCAATCAATAGAAAAAGAGGGAATCCTCCCTAACTCATTTTATGAGGCCAACATCATCCTGATACCAAAGCCTGGCAGAGACACAACAAAAAAAGAGAATTTTAGACCAATATCCCTGATGAACATCGATGCAAAAATCCTCAATAAAATACTGGCAAACCGGATTCAGCAGCACATCAAAAAGCTTATCCACCATGATCAAGTGGGCTTCATCCCTGGGATGCAGGCTGGTTCAACATTTGCAAATCAATAAACATAATCCAGCATATAAACAGAACCAAAGACAAGAACCACATGATTATCTCAATAGATGCAGAAAAGGCTTTTGACAAAATTCAACAGCCCTTCATACTAAAAACGCTCAATAAATTCGGTATTGATGGAACGTACCTCAAAATAATAAGAGCTATTTATGACAAACCCACAGCCAATATCATACTGAATGGGCAAAAACTGGAAAAATTCCCTTTGAAAACTGGCACAAGACAGGGATGCCCTCTCTCACCACTCCTATTCAACATAGTGTTGGAAGTTCTGGCTAGGGCAATTAGGCAAGAGAAAGAAATCAGGGGTATTCAGTTAGGAAAAGAAGAAGTCAAATTGTCCCTGTTTGCAGATGACATGATTGTATATTTAGAAAACCCCATTGTCTCAGCCCAAAATCTCCTTAAGCTGATAAGCAACTTCAGCAAAGTCTCAGGATACAAAATTAATGTGCAAAAATCACAAGCATTCTTATACACCAATAACAGACAAACACAGAGCCAAATCATGAATGAACTTCCATTCACTATTGCTTCAAAGAGAATAAAATACCTAGGAATCCAACTGACAAGGGATGTAAAGGACCTCTTCAAGGAGAACTACAAACCACTGCTCAGTGAAATAAAAGAGGACACAAACAAATGGAAGAACATACCATGCTCATGGATAGGAAGAATCAATATCGTGAAAATGGCCATACTGCCCAAGGTAATTTATAGATTCAATGCCATCCCCATCAAGCTACCAACGAGTTTCTTCACAGAATTGGAAAAAACTGCTTTAAATTCATATGGAACCAAAAAAGAGCCCGCATCTCCAAGACAATCCTAAGTCAAAAGAACAAAGCTGGAGGCATCACGCTACCTGACTTCAAACTATACTACAAGGCTACAGTAACCAAAACAGC